>NC_032016.1:4050518-4074187 GCF_001865875.1 Lupinus angustifolius
CCCCCCCATTGCCGATTTAGGGGGAGGAATGAAAAAAAAAATTGCTCCCCCCATTGTCGATTTAGGGTGGGAGAGAGAAAAAAAATTAAATAAAGAAACTCCCCCCTTGTTGACGATTTTGGGGGAGTAAAACAAAAAAAAACATAATCGGCAAATGAGATGCCGATTATATAAATACTACACCAGTTTAGTAATATTTCTAAAAGGTGCACCAAAACTGTAAATTTTTTGTCAAGGTGCACCATGCAAGTAAATTTGTCCACTTATGGAAACTAGTTCTAGATAGTGAGTCAAAATTGAAGATCTTATTGAGCAACTTAATGATACATTAAATTCATTTAAAAGGAATTAAAAATTAGTACATGTAATTTAGCTTACATTCTAATTTTACTTATTAAATCAGAACACATCTCCTGTTACATAAATGTATCACTTTATATATCATTTAATATAATTAATTAGAAAACATTTCATTATTAAATTATTAATTTAAATATATGTTTTTAATCAATTACATCAAGTGGGACATGAAGTAATACAATTTATAAGGCTATTATAATGCTTATATGTCGATTTGAACGGTACTCGACATTATCATTAGATAGTTTGTTTGTTTTTCTAAATAATGTCCACCATTTTCATGTCTCTTCCTTTTCTCAAGTTTTAATGTATGAGCCTAACTATTTACGTCAAACTTATTTTAATTTTTTTCTAATGAACACAAACATTTTAATTACGGAACTTAAAATGAATTTGAAGTTGAAATCCAATACAAAATATTGAGATAGTGCTCACTTTTACTACGGCTCATCTATAAATAATTATGTTGAACATTTCAAACAATAAAAATGAAAATGAATTAATTCAGTTGAAGTTTGTATGCAAATCAATTTAAAAGGAGTTACGATTTGTGGTTTGATTTTTTATTACCAATCATATCCTCTTTCTTTTTTTGAGTAAGGAAATAATTCATTTTGTATTATGTGATTGTCTAATCCAACAAATATCAATCATATAAATCGAACCCTTTATCTTTTGGTCTTTCTAGGATTTAGCAGAACCTTACTAATGCGGTAATAACAAACCAAATCCTTGTTAACAAATTTGTTTAGATTCGTTAGGTTGTCTATTAACAATATAATAAAAAAAAAACTCCCTCATGCCACATGTCACTTTCTCCTTCCCTCATGCCACATGTCACTTTCTTCTTCCCTCATTCCACATGTCAATTTCTCCTTCCCTCATGCCACATGTCAATTTCTCCTTACATTTTTTCCTTCATGTCGCATGTCACCTCCTCCTCACATTTTTTCCTTCCTACTTTTTATATATTTTATATGTTAATAATAATTTAATACTAATTATCGAAAATTCGAATTAAAAATTATCAATTTATTTTTCTTATGTGCTTAAACATGCAAATACACAAGTAAGATGTATATTCTTAATAATATGAATGTATGAGTAATATGTGCGTTTTAACTATGCGAATACATGAGTAACATGTGTTTTCTTAGTAATGCGAATGTACGGGTAACATGTGTGTTTTTAGCCATGCGAATGCACGGGTCACATGTATTTAATTACTATCATTATATTATTTAATTAAAAGATAACAATGGTATATATATTCATGAAAAATATATGTATTTTAATTAGTAATATAACAAATCAATTATTAGACTCTTTTTATTATTTTGATTAAATTTATCAGAAAAAATATCTGTCATATCCTAACTTAGTGTGTTTTTAATTTATGAGTTATTTTCATACAATGATTATTAGCTAAAACATAATAAATAAATAACATTTAATTATACAATATTTGAATGCTAAAAATATATTCAAATATTTATACACAATGAACATTAATCTAAAATAAAACATAAGCATTTAAGAGATATGCTAAAAAATCTTTATGACTTTATATGATACTTATAAACGTAATCACAAAAAATATGATGCAAAAATAACTCCTTATATTTATAATTTTATATAGAGAATATAGAGGTGAGATATTATCCAATACAATTTGAATTTTATTTATTGAGTTATTTAAGAATCAAATATTTTCTATAATCACACTTTCAACAAATAAATGCTTATACAAACACATTTATAATTGTTAATATTCTACATATACACTCAAAAATCAATGTTAATATTGAACCTATATGAATGGGAAATATAATGTTTCAATACATGATTTATTGATATTATAAAGTATATGTATATTATATTTGCATTATGCATAAACAAAGAAGCGACTCGTGCAAGTGCACGGGTACACTGCTAGTTATTATCCTAAAATTAAATCTGAAGATGATATGGGAACATATTTGTTTAGATTGATTATGTTATTATTATCCTAAAATCAAATCTAAATGTGACATATAAACAAATTTGTTTTGATTGATTAAGTTGTTATTATTCTAAAATCAAATTTGAAGGTGACATGTAAATCAAATTTGTTTTGATTGAAGGTGACATGTAAATAATTTTTGTGTATATAAACAATGCACTACTGGAAAATAAAACATCTGAATCTATTTCTTTACATGATATTAGAGTCAACCAGAAAAAAGCATTCACCTTGGATACTTGATAGTGGAGCATCAAATCACATGACAGAGGAGTTGCAACACCTGTGCAACGTGAGGTATGTGTCTGGATGTCTTGTTGGATTTCCAAATGGACATATTGTCATCTCTAATAAGGAATGAACATTAAAACTTTCTGATAATTTAAATCATGAACATGTACTTTATATACCTTATTTCAAATACAACTTGATTTCTATATCGTAATTGTCAGATGACTCAATCTGTAATGTTCAGTTTACTGGTAATCTGTGTGCTATAAAGGATCGAACCTCGAAGATGCTAATTGGTTTGGGTGAACGAAGGAATAGACTCTATATTTTTTTAGAAGACCAAATGAAGAAGGTATTAAAGTTGAAGGAATGAATGAGCTAGAAGTATGGCAGAATAGGTTAGGACATCTGTCTTGGAAAACTACTCAACTATTTGGAATGATAGGAAATTAGTAATTTCAAAAATAAAGTCGGCGAGACATGCCAAAGAGCAAAGAAAACTAGAGAAACATTTCCATTGAGTAATAATAAAGCTTCTCATATATTTGATTTGATATATTATGATTTATGGGGTCCATATAAAAATTGTTCATCTTGTGGGGCTTCATATTTTCTTGCTATTGTTGACGATTGCTCACGTGCAATGTGAATCTATTTACTAATTGATAAGAAACAAGTCACCAAAGTGCTAATAAAATTTGTTTCTATGGTAGAAAATCAATATAATAAACGAGTTAAAACTATGAGAAGTGATAATGGGACATAATTCATTTGTATGAGAAATTATTTTCTAGATCATGGGATAGTGTTTCAAACTTCATGTAAAGGCACACCTCAACAAAATGGGAGGGTTGAACGCAAACATCGTCATATTCTTAATGTTGCACGAGTTTTACGTTTCCAAGGTAATTTGCCTATTGATTTTTGGGGAGAGTATATGTTGAAAGCAGACTATTTGAACAATCGCACTCCGAGCACAATTTTAAAAGGTAAAACACCATTTGAAGTGTTACTTGGACAAAAACCCTCCTACTATCACTTATGTGTATTTGATTCTCTATGTTTCACAAGTAACCAACACACCAATGACAACAAATTTGAAAATCAAAGTTATAGTAGTGCCTTTGTGGGATACCCCTATGGGAAACGAGGTTGGAGAGTTTATGATTTAGAGACTCATGAATTCTTTGTTTCATGAGATGTGTAGTTCTTTGAAAACCAATTTACATATCAGTGTTCCAAAAATGAGAAAGAAATCTATCATTCTTTGCCTATTGATGATATGGTGGACACTAACCTTAATGAAATGCAAACACCAACTGACCTTGCTCTCGACAGGGGGTATACGTACTACAGCAACCACAGGTGAAGCTTCCAAAAATCAAGACTCTGAACATTCACTTGTGAATAGTCTCATGGTTGACATCTCAAATGTTAGTTTTGTGATTCCAGACACCACAATGGCAAGTAATCATGATGAAAATACATTACTTGCATGCGGACATCGTGTAAAATAGAGATGAACGAGACTTCAAGGGTATGTGACAAACACAATGCAAAATTTGAGTTATTTCCCTAGTTCACCATCTCAATCACATCCTTCAGGTGCTCCCTATCCTATTGCTCACTATATAAACTACGAAAATATTTCTTTGCCACTCAGACACTTCCTTGCATCAATCACTATAGAAAAAGAGCATCGATACTTTCATGAGGAATTAGAGAATTCACAATGGAGACAAGCCATGCAAGCTGAAATTGATGCACTGGAACGTAACGATACATGAAGCATGCAACCATTGCCTATAGGAAAGAAAGCTCTCGGATGCAAGTGGGTGTATCATATCAAGTACAATTCTGATGGCACAATCGAGTGATTTAAAGCTCGTTTAATTGTGCTCTGAAATCATTTAGAGAAAACATCAACTACACTGAAACATTTGCTCCTATTACGTTAATGGTAATAGTACGAATTTTTCTTGTAGTGGCAGCAGCCAAATCGTGGGAGCTTCATCAAATGGATGTACACAATGCATGTTTACATGATGATCTCCATGATGAAGTGTTCATTCGTCTGCCTCCTGGTTTTTCCGTTTCCAACCGGAACATGGTATGTAAACTTCAAAAATCCTTGTACGACTTAAAGCAAGCTCCTCCTTGTTGGTTCACTAAATTGTCTCATGCACTTGTATTCTATGAATTTAAGCAATCATGTCTTGATTATTATTTGTTCACCTTGTTGTTCTTGTTTATGTCGATGATCAAATGGTTTAAAACCTACCTCAATGAATGCTTCTTCTAGTGAAAGATCTTGGCACATTAAAGTATTTTCTAGGAATTGAGGTTGCTCGTAATCCTACAAGTATTTTTCTCTGTCAGCGGAAGTATACGCTCTATATTATTTTTAAATTTGGCTTCATCAGTGCTAAACCTGTAGGCACCCCACTAGAACAAAATCACCATCAAGCCTAGCTGGTTTTGTGGTTTGGTTTTGGTATTGAATTTGAAGTAGTAACTCTTAAAAGAAATTATAATATAAATTTAATAAAAGGTATCAATCACATTCCATACAAATCATTTAAAATAAATTTATTTAATTTTAATTTTATTAATATATTGTCAATGGTGGTAATATGGTTTATATTATTGTTCCTCACCATATAATAATTGTTTGAATAATAGTGATTTTAGTTTTAAATTGATTGTTTTGTGAAATTAACTTGTTAATATCTTACTTAGTTACTTTTTCATATTATTTTGATGGATAGCCCATAATTAAATTTGTGATGCAAAATATGTTCATATCTATCCCAACTTAATCACTTTATATATGAAAAGATTTATAAGAAAAAACATTTTTCATAATACGTCCACTACAAACATTTTTTATGACTAATTCATCCAAATAAGCTATTATGTCTAGCGACAATCGCTTCAAGTGATATGTGCATATATAATCAAGTCACGTGTGTCCAAATGACAATTGTGTTCAATTACTTCTGCGTTGAATGACATTAATTATATTGTTTTTAATTTTTAATCTTGAATGTAATGTCCTACTTTTCCAATCATTTGAACTCGAAAAATTGTTATGCACGTTTATTGTGAATAATTAATGTTTCAAATATTAATTATTATGTTTCTTGGTAAAAAAAAACTTATTATTCACAAGGTTTAAGTAAGATATGGATAACTCATAGGCTAGTAGAACCACACACAAGTGACAATAAATTAACTCCTCTAATACTTACATCTTGATCCCATGACTCAAATGAGAAAAACTACCCTAGAAACTCAGAAAAGAAGTATTACAAATCAATATTAAAAAGTGTCCTCAATGGCTCGAGTTGGAAGTTTTTAAATAGTGATTACATGCTAGCTCTAGTGCTAAGTGCACTGCCTGTGCGCTAAGCACAACTCTTCATCTAGCCAGACATGACCTTTCACTGCACCAACCTACGTTGGATGCAGGTCTTATGCTGAGCACACTTCCATTTTGCTCTAAGCATAGATACATGTGCTTAGCGTAAAAGTTACAGAGACGCAATGTTTTAGTTCTTTGGCTCATGCGCTCAATGCAGCTTGATCATTGGGTTGAGCCTGGTCGAGTTTTGTCTATAAAGTTATCTCGTTTTGATCATTCCTATAAATTAAGCTTGCAAAACACTTCAGAGATGGTATTTGACCATTTAAACAAGTTTTATTTTATCATGTATGAGTATAATTTCATCTATTTGAGTTGACTAAGTAGTTAAAGTTCCGTAAATTGAGTATATATTATATCATCAATTTGGAACCTAACAAACTCTCCCAAACTTAGAACCTTGTTTGTCATAAAAAAAAAAGAGTCCAATCTAAAGTTTTTCAAAAACATACTTGGATTTTTCAAATAGGACTTACACATCAATTATCATGACATACATTCATGGACATGTTATTCATACAATTTGATAAGTACACTAAGGAATTTTAAACTCGAATTCAAGTATGATATCTAGTTCATGCAAGTCATTTCTAGATACATAATCATCATTTAAACAATTCATATGCGAATAAATTTGGAAGTGTGAACTCTCAATGTGTTCGATAATGAATATCTCTCATAATCGTGCAATAAACAAGCAACAAATTTATTTTTGGTATCGTCTCAATATTAGTCAAATCTGATATAGAATATGGATCACTAAGGTCGTTCATGGGTTGTAATGTGGCTGAGCTACAATAGATATGGTTTTTCTTGATACAAAGAGGTTTTATTAGGCTAAGAGAGCATATTCTAACTTCATGTATGACTTCTATTTGTATTAAAAGGTACTTTTGTTTTTCCGTTTTGTTTTTATCACTCAATCGCTCATCTTTTTATTTGTACTCTTTTGTAGAGTTTTTCATTTTGATTCATAAGATGAGTGGTGGTTAAACCACTTCTTTTTCCACTTTTTTCATACATTATTTTTCCATCTCCTTAACTTGCTTACAATTGTAACACTTGACACTCTTATCCTATCATTTCTAGCTCAAGGTTTCAATCAATAACAATTAGGCTCAGATGGGCTAACAATGAATAATAATGATATTAGGAACGTGTTTAGGCCAAATAGGTTCAATCAAACAATATCTTGATCATATCCATATTTTCTATCAACTTAGACTAATTAGATATGCAAACAAAATCAATAGCGGAAGTCATTACAACTTTTCAAAGTATTATATGCACCACTCATTCATACAACCTCCTGATTTAAGGCAACTTCATGTTTTTAATTTAAAGTTTATAAGATTATAGTGACTAAGCATGACTATTACAATCAGAGTACACATACATTTTCAGTAAATGTGGTATTCCTTAAGCACTTAACTCTTCATTCAATATAAAAGCCTAAGCATACTGTTATTTTCGTAGCTCGCAACAATTCTAATAGAACGAGATAATCTTTACTAGCTGAGTCACGACCAGGTCGCTCTCTTTAAGACGTTTCATGGTACTTACAAAATGTGCAAGCAGACTATCAACCACGCCGTCCCCAGGATAAAACAACCCAGATCTCTGTTATCGAATTCTTACTGCACTGTAAGAACCGATCTCGAGTACACCCACCACAATATGGCTACCAATTCCAATTCTCAAAATTCCCACAATATGGCTAACGGTGCCAATTCTCGAAATACCCACAATATGGCTACCCGTGCCAATTCTCTTCCCACGATACTGACTATTAGTGCCAGTTCTCAAAATGCCCACAATTTGGCTACTCGTGCCAATTCTTTACCGACAATACTGACTACCAGTGTCAGTTCTCGAAATCCCACTTTGGATGCACGTGCTAATTCTTAAGTGCCACAGAAAGAAAGGGGGAGAAGGTTGCCAGAAATGCGTCGGCGGAGTATTAGGGGGAGAAAGAAAAGTTGAGAGAAAACGCCTTCAACTTGGTGCAAGTTATAATGAGGGGAGAAAACATTGATTTATAACATGAGATTTTTTCCATGTTCCTCATCTCTCCAATGTGGGACTTGGGAGTTGTTTTTTCAAAACTCTTCCATATGGGACTTGGTGTTTTTTTTTATATTTCATACCACCATGTTCCAACAATCCGCCACTTGAAATTAAAAAACAATTTCCGAGAATATTTGTGGTCTCAATCAGATTGTGCATAAACAAATGTGTCATGCGACTTGAACCTTTGCATAGTGAATAAGATCCAGATTTTACTAGAGTGACTCGTAGTCTTGAACTCTATCTCCAGCATCAAACCACACACAACCTTTTCAAAGGTGTATTCGGTAAAGCTCGTGCGTTAAAGGCCATGCACGTCTATCCCAGTATAGTGAACGCTCTAGAAATTTATGTCCCAAAATTTCATAGGAAGCGGCCCTCACTTCTACAGTCACATAAGTGAGTCTATCAAGAGTACTCCTGTAGCCTATGTACTCCACTCCAATTGGAGTATAGATCTTATTAAGAGTTTAAGTCATCCTTACATATGTTGCAGGAATCATGCTTCTCATAATTTTATAGCATGTTCATTCTCATATCACTTCACAACTTGTTATTACCCATTGAACCTATTTCTTGGGATCTCCAGTCAGTTAGGTCGGGTTATCATCATGAGTGATCCTCATTCCAAGGGCAATAGTCACATACTCTTAGAAGTATTATGGACTTTTTCTCTAGGTAGCTCTTTCGTCAAAGGATCTGCTAAGTTATTCTCAGTACGTACATGATCCACTCTAATAGCTCCTGCAGAGAGTAACTCTCTAATGTTATTGTGTTTACGACGGATTTGTCATTTCTTACCGTTATAAAAGTGGTTCTCAATTTTTGCAATAGTCGTGGTACTATCACAATGGATCAACACAGCTGGAATCGGTTTTTCCCATAAGAGAATCTCTGCAAGCAAGCTTCTCAGCCAACTTGCTTCTTCACCAGCTGTTGCTAGTGCTATCATCTCAGCTTCATTGAGCCAGAATAGTCTATTTCTTTGACTTCCAAGAAACAGCCCCACCAGCTATGCTAAATATATAGCCACTGGTTGCTTTGTAATCATCTGAAAGAGTGTTCCAATCAGCATCATTTAATCCTTCTAGAACAGCTGGAAACCTTCGATAATGTAATCCAAGGTTCATTGTTTTCTTAAGGTATCTCATTACCCTTTCTATAATATGCCAATGCTCTATACTAGGTCTACTAGTAAACCTGCATAATAATCCCACAATATAGGCAATGTCGGGTCTAGTGCAATCAGTGGCATACCGAAGGCTGCCAATGATGCTAGCATACTCAACTTATCTTACACCTTCACCAGTGTTATTAAAAAGTTTTATACTTGGATCATATGGTGTGCTAGCAGGTTTACAATTAAAGTATTTATATTTCTTTAGGATCTTTTCCACATAGTGAGATTGATCCAAAGAAATTCCTTCTTTTGACCTAGTAATTTTTATGCTAAGGATTACACTTACCTCTCCAAAGTCTTTCATATCAAAGTTGTTACTCAACAATGATTTCACATTATTCACAACATGAATGTTGAACCAAATATGAGTAGCTCGTCTACATAGACACATATGATAGTGTAAATGTCATTTTCTGATTTATAATAAATGCATTTGTCACTTTCATTCACATTAAACTCATTCGAGACCATTAAGTCGTTAAACTTTTCATGCCACTGTTTAGGTGCTTGCTTAAGACCATACAACGACTTATCTAACTTGCAGAACTTATTTTCTTGCCCATGTATTATAAAACCTTCAGGTTGTTCCATATAGATTTCTTCTTCCAAATCACCATTTAAAAAGGCAGTCTTAACATCCATTTGATGTACTAATAAATTATGTATCGCAGCGATCGATATTAGTACTCTAATGGATGTTATTCTAGTAACAGGTGAAAATGTGTCGAAGAAATCTACATTTTCTCTTTGTCTGAAACCCTTAGCTACAAGGCGAGCCTTGTATTTATCCACTGTGCCATCAGCTAAATTCCAAGTCTTGTTAGACTATAGAGAATCCATCTCATCATTTATGGCTTCTTGCCACAAATCAGGATCCAAAGAAGTCAAGGCTTCTTGGAGTGTTGATGGATCCTCTTCCAATGTATAGACCATATAATCAGGTCCATATTCTCTAGTAGTCATTGCTCTCTTACTTCTTATAGGTTCTATTTCTAACCCATCGTTATTAAGATTATTGCTAATCACAGGTATGTGACTAGTTGTTGTTGTGTCCCCACTATTCCTCAATTTAAAAGGGAATTTCATTTCATTAAAGTCAGCATCGTTAGACTCAATGATCACTTTTGCGTTAAGGTCATAAAACCTGTATGCTTTGTTGTTTACAGCATACCCAATGAATACACATTCATAGGCTCTACTTGCGAGTTTAACTCTCTTGGGGTCTGGTAACATAAGCCAGACAACCTCGAGTTCTCAAATAAGACAAGTTTGGTTGTCTATTCTTAATAATTTCATATGGAGGAATTTTGCTTTAGTCTTGGGGACTCTATTTAGCACATAATATACAGTTAATAAAATTTCACCCCACCAAGAGGGTGCTGCACTAGAACTTAACAAAATAGTTACAACTAATTTAGTTAAAGTTCTATTCTTTCTTTCAGCTTTACCATTCATTTCAAGTGAATATGGTGCAGTCGTTTCATGAATAATGCCATTTAATTTATAAGAATCGTTAAACATATTAGAGTCATACTCAGTGTCTCTATCACTTCTGAGTTTCTTTATTTTCTTGTTGAGTTGATTTTCAATTTTAGTTACATATAACTTAAACATGTCAAGTGTTTCACTTTTATTTTTCATAAGATATACATAAGTAAAGTCAGAACAGTCATCAATAAAAGTGATAAAATAACGTTTGTCATTTCTAGTTAATGTTCCATCTAATTCACATATATCAGAGTGTATTAAATCTAAAGGCTCAGATTCTCGCAAAACGTGGTTTTTTTTGAAACTTTTGCTTGACTGCATGATTCACAAATTTCAAAATTATTTTTAGATAACTTTGGAATTAAACCTAAGCTACTCAAATTTGAAATTGCACATTTATTAATATGACAAAGTCTAGAATGCCAAATATTAAAATCACACATGTAAACAGAAACATAAATTTATTAATAGAAACATCAACATTTAATTTAAATATGTCATCAATGGCGTACCCTTTCCCAACAAATACCACATTCCTAGTAAGAGTATACAAGTCTGTTCCTATGGTTTGGGTGAAACCAGCCTTATTAAGAAGAAAACCAGAAACTAGATTCTTCCTCATCTCTGGAGTGTGCATCCAATCTTTAAGAATCAGAGTCTTCCCATTTGTAAACTTCAGCTCCACATCACCAGTTCCAGCAACAATAGTGGTGTGGGAGTCACCCAACAACACCTTCTTATCATCAGCATTTGTGTATATTTTGAACATAGCACGACCATAGCAGACATGGCTGGATGCGACAATACCTACCCACCACCCATCAGTTCCTCCCACCATAGTTACCTCAGATAATACAGCCACAAATTATTCATCAACCATGTTGGCATGTGAAGGACGATCCACAGGTTTATTTCTGCACTTGCGTGATATATCACTTGGCTTCCCACATTTGAAGCAGATGAACAGGTTGCCAGAGTCATTCTTAGCGGGTGACTTAGCATATTGGACCTTTTGGGGGTTCCAATTCTTGTTTCGACTGATGTTCTTAGCCTTATTCCCACTGCGGTTCTGATTCTAGAAGTTAGTGTCAGAAGGCTTCAGAATCATACCTGAGAATTTCTTCTTAGTGCTATTGTTGGAGACAATCAGCACCTCATCTTTCTAAACTTGCTTATGAGCCTCTTCTTCAATACGAAGACGAGTGATCAAAGATTCCAAAGAGATTTCTTTGGTCTTATGCCTCATAAGGTTTTTGAAGTCCTTCCAACTAGGAGGCATCTTGTCAATTATGACAGCCACTTGAAATTGCTCATCTATGGGCATACCATCAGAAATGATCTCATGAGAAATTTTTTGAATCTCGTGGGATTGAGACTCTACTGATTTATCATTAGTCATTTGATACTTGAGGTAGCGGCTGACAGCATATTTCTTAGTCTCAGCTTCCTCAGTATCATATTTTTTTCTCAAGTGCATACCAAATTAATTTGGCATACTTGTATGGGCTATAGTAATCATACAGATCATCAGACGACCCATTCAAAATGAAGTTCTTACATAAGTAATCACTTTCGTTCCAGAGAGCTATTTCAATAGCCAGGTTATCTCTTTCCTCTTTTTCAGCCTCATCCGACACCACTGGGATGTCGGATTTCAGAACGTGGGCAACCTTTCTCATAGTGAGGAAAAATTCCATCTTATATTGTCCACGTTTGAAATTTGTTTCGTCAAACCGAAATGGCTTGTTCATATCATAGCTGTTCGGTCCAGTAATATTATCTACGAATGTCATTGCAGTCGAAACGTCTTAAAATTGTTGTTTTCATAGCTCGCAACAATTCTAATAGCACGAGATAATCTTTACTGACTGAGTCACGACCAGGTCGCTCTCTTTAAGACGTTTCATGGTACTGTCAAAAATGTGCAAGCAGACTATCAACCACGTCGTCCCTAGGATAAAACAGCCCAGATCTTTGTTATCGAATTCTTACTGCACTGTAAGAACCGATCTCGAATACACCCACCACAATATGGTTACCAAAGCCAATTCTCAAAATTCCCACAATATGGCTAATAGTGCCAATTCTCGAAATATCCACAATATGACTACCCGTGCCAATTCTCTTCCCACGATACTGACTACCAGTGTCAGTTCTCGAAATGTCCACAATTTGGCTACCCATGCCAATTATTTACCCACAATACTGACTACCAGTGTTAGTTCTCGAAATCCCATTTTGGCTGCCTATGCCAATTCTTAAGTGCCACGGAAAGAAAGGGGGAGAAGGTTGCCGGAAATGCGTCGGAGAAGTATTAGTTTGGAGAAATAAAAGTTGAGAGGAAACGCCTTCAACTTGGTGCAAGTTATAATGAGGGGAGAAAGCCTTTATTTATAACGTGAGATTTTTTCCATGTTCCTCATCTCTCCAATGTGGGACTTGGGAGTTGTTTTTTTAAAAACTCTTCTATGTGGTACTTGGTGTTTTTTTATATTTCATACCACCATGCTCCAACACATAAAACTAATCACATTTTGAAGCCAAAAATTCAGTAAATTAGCCCACACATTATTATCAACATCAAATAAAATGAAGGAAGTATTATACAGAGTGGAGCTAAGCATCAAACTTGGCCAAATTCACCCCCTCCATGGAGTTTGGGTTGTCCTCAATCTAGCAAGAGTAGGCTCAAATATGCAACTAACACACACAAAAGAACAAAAATATAAAAATAGAAACAAAAACAAAACAATAAAATACTAGGTTGCCTCCTAGCAAGCTCTTATTTAATATAAATAGCTTGATGGCTGATGTGTCCTTAAAGATCACATAGTTGGAGCAACCAAAGTAGCACAATATTTGATTACTTATATCGCTTCAATACGATATTCACAAGGGGTGAGCATAGGTCGGGTTGGATCGGGTAAGGTTTGTCCCTTACCCAACCCTAAATGTTAATTAGGTCATTTGTTTGAACCCGAACTCAACCCTAGACCCGAAGCTAACCCGACCCTAAATGTTGATCGAGTCAGCCTTTGAACCCGAACCCGATCCTATACCTGATTAAATATAATGCATACCCCTTTTAGATAAGTCTTCTCAATATTATTTATTATTATGGATATGTAATTTGACATATGAAATGGTATATGTATACATTTTTTTAATCATGTATATATGATGAAAAAATTAGAGAATCAATGATATTTTCAATCAAAGAGATGGCATTACTATGTACATAATTGAATAGAGATACATACAAACATGATGATTGAGTAACCATGGGACGGGTGCAAGCCGGGTTATGCTTGTCTCCTACCCGACCCTAAATATTGATTGGGTCTAATTTTTAAATCTGGCCTTAGATCTGATGAGACCCAAACCTACTTGGGCCTGATCAAGATCGAGCCAAGTTGGATGAACGGGTAGGGTCAGGTTCTGCTTACCCCTAGTATTTACCCTTTTAGACATGAGTCAATATGAGTTCTCATCTTATTTTATTCTCTATTATTATGCCTCATTCTATGACTCACTCTTTCGCTCTCTTTTTTATTTTTGAATTTTCTTATAACTACGACTAACTTATTCATATTTGTTTCAGTCTCGCTCTTAATTATATTGTCGCTCTCTTCTCCAACAACACTCTCATAGCCCATTTTTTCATCAATCATTGTTGTGATAGGGTTGTATTCCTCCTCATAATCAGATTCAATGTTGGCAATCAGTGCTCTTTTTTGGTCCTCTACTATTTGTTTTGCTAATTGCTTACTTACTTTTCTAACCAACTGCTCCCTTTGAATCTCTGAATTTTTTAAAGATGCATTACTCATTTGTAAGAATTGGTTCATAGTGTCCTCCATCTCAAAGTGTTTGTCCTACTATGGTGGCTGGTATGGATGTGGCTTAGTGGTCCTCTGGTTGGCCATAGAGACTTGTATGAACTCATTCAGAGTGTCTTCCATTTTTGGCTTGTGTCCTCATATGGTGGTTGGTAAGGTGGTTGTAGAGTGGGTAATCATGCATCTTGCCTCCATGGTTGGTCGTATATCTGGTTGAACTCCTAGTTTTTGTTCTGATAATGATCATGTTGGCTTTGTCTTTGTTGAACTCCCATGTATTTTACTCCTCTGCTTGAGGAGGTAAACAATAATAAGTTGGATGATCACTGTAATACGTCATACCTCTTCATTTGTCGGCCAAGAGGAGAGTTAATAAGTTGCTGAGGAATATTGGTCATTTGATTACTAAATAAGTCTAGATGTTGAGAAAACATCATGCTTTGGGCCAAAAGTGCGTCATTGGTGTCCAAGTCGTGATTTAGCTACATATAATCCATGGGGCACTCCGAACCTTACCCTCCACAAAACTACTAGTGAACATCAATTCACTCAGAGAGAATAAAACGACAAAAGTAAAACAAAAAATTAAAAACTTAAAATGATATTTTTTCTGTTGTAATGCTAAGTATCTAGATGCAAGTCTCCAGCAATGACGCTATTTTTCTAACCGGAAAATTAGTATATAAATAACCAAATTTTGTCACAAACAAGTATAGAGAAAGAGGTTGTCAAATCCACAAGGACTTGCTCGATAATAGTCTTTCAACTAAAAACTATTATTTTTAAGTTATTATTCAAAGGGTTGTTTGTTTGAGCACACAATTATAATGCAAGATTATAACACGGTGATAAAAAGAGTTGAGATTGAACTTCACACTTATTGTCTGTACACACCTAATTCTTAACATAAATTCATTTAATAATGATTATTACACAATACCTAGCAATTTTACTCATAAGATTAAGGTATATGACCCGTATAATATGCTTCTATGTTTAGTAGTTTGTGCATAGAAAGTTGAGTTAAATGCAACACCTCAATTGTATTATCCGTCAATATTATGGTTTATACTAATACTTTATTAATCTATCTCTATCTCTAGTAGTCTAGACTAACAAAATTATGGTCTATGAATCGTTAAGCACACCTATGTATCTAGCAGTCTATGGCAACAAAATTGAGAGTTTTAAAGTTTCAAGATTGGGTGTATGTCTAGATATCAATAAAGTAATATGCATGAGATGACAAGTAATACAAGTTTATGTCTAGAAAATATATCAATTGTTGAGTTGCAAGTTTAGAATTAAGCAAGTAAGAAACTAAGCATTTTATTCAATAATCATGTAATAAGATGATCAAACTTAAAGCAGACATGAAAAAACTCAAATGTAATCAAAACTTCATGAATTAATATAGATGAATTAGTATGCATACATCAAGCTTGTATTACATTAAATCTCAACAAGGGTTTTAACTACTCATGTTCACAAGGTGTAAGTAAGATAGAGATAAAACACAACTCATAGGCTGATAGAAGCACACACAAATAAACATAGATTAACTCATCTAACACTTACATCTTGATCTCATGACTCAAATGAGCAAAACTAACCTAGAAACTCCAAAAATAAGTATTACAAACCAATATTAAAAAGTGTCCCCAATGGCTCAAGTTAGAAGTCTTTAAATAATGTTTGTGTGTTGGCTCCTACGCTCAATGCACCGCCTATATGCTGAGCGCATCTCTTCATCTAGCCATGTGCGATCTTCCACTACATCAATCTATGTTGGGCGCGGGTGTTGCAGGTACATGCGCTTAGCATAAAAGTAACAGAGATGAAACATTTTAATTCTTTGGCTCATAAGCTCAGCGCAGATGTTGTGCGGAGTGTGGCTCTTCCCCCGATGGGTATGGCTATGGTGCTGAGCTTGGATCTCAGATGTTGCCTGATCCAGTCAACATGGTCCTTGCGTTGAGCCTGGTCGAGTTTTGCCTGGAAACTTAACTTTTTCGTTCATTCCTCTGGATTAAGCTTGCAAAACACTTCAAAGTTAATATTTGGTACTTTAAACAAGTTTTTATCATGTATGTGCATAAGTTAATCTATTTGAGTTGATTAAGTAGTTAAAGTGCCACAAAATGAGTGTATTTTATATGATCATTTTTTTACTACCAAGGGTGTATCCCCTCACCTTTTTGGGTAAGGAACTAATCTCTATGGATGAGAACGGGGGGAATGGGTACAAGTAGTGCTTTCTCATACCCATACCCACACTACTTACGAGTACCCGTACAGATAGCAGATATTTGCAGGTACTCCATGAGTTTTTAAATTTCAATATATATTTATATATTTTATAATAATCAATACATCTAAAATAATTATTACTTGAATAATAAAATTTATATACATGTTAAATTTATCATATATTTCAATCAATAAAATTCATTATAAAATAATACAAAAATAGATAATTATAAAATAATAATAAAAATGTAATATATATAACTTATTTAATTAACAAATAAATTTATAAATATGTGGGTATGCGCAGGCGAGTATCATGATACTCACTCCTACCCATATTTTTACGGGTACCTGTTACAAGTATTTTAGCGGGTTCCAACGGAGCAGATATTTTTGCCATCCCTACTAATTTCTTTCAAGATTTATGGTTGTCCCTCCCAACAAGTGTCGCTCCTAAGAATCAATTTGATATTTAACATCAGTTTACAATATTATTATTATTTAGTAATAAGAAGTTTAGATAACTACTTATAGTTACATATTATTCACTAACAAAATTCTCACATTAACATGGAGATTTAAACTCTCACTCTTATGGAATATACTAATTGGACAAACCTTCATCACAAGTTTGCATTTTTTTCATTTTAACATACTAATTGTGCAATGTAAAGAAAACAAGCTTCAACTTCCAAATTCCCTAAAATTATTTTTTCGTTATTAAACTGGTGTTTCTAATTTAAATAATTTTTTTAATCTTGTACAAATAAACAATTTCATACTTTTTTGTAGTTCGGGCGTTTGTAAGAGGGTATAGATTTATAATCCTAGCAATCATTTACAGAAATGTTATTACAATGTCATTCCTGTGTATATTAAATTATATATTTGATTGATATTTATAATTTTTGGAGATCTTTATTGAATTCATGAGAATAATTTGAAACTATTTTGTTTATGATGTATATTCTTGAAAATATATTATATAATTATCAAAATACTCATATTCTAAAAATATTATTCTATTTATCATTTGAGTTATATAATTGAGTTATTAACATAAATAAAAATAAAATATATTCCCATCCTTCATAACATAAGTTAATACTACTTATACAATATAGCTTTAAGTATGCAATTTGGAATTATCTTACCAGTTAATTTCTCAAGTTGTTTGCAATATCTAGGCTTAAGTTAAGGATGACAAAAAAATCTGATTTGTGGTTATCAATAGAAATACTCGCACGGGTACTTGCAGATAATATTCGCAACAAGTTGGGTCTGGATATGTGTTTTTGGATCCGTAGGTAACAGAGACTCAAAATTTTGAGACCTGCTATTGGATAGGTCTAGGTTTAGGTAATGAGACACTCAGACTTACGGTACTTGAACTCGTTATTAATTTCTAAATCTATATATAGCAACATAATTGTAATATCATGTTAATCATAATTGTAATGTTATATTGTTAATCCATAATTGTAATATTATGTTAATTCTATATGTGAATGTTATGTTATTAAACACAGATATTATTTTGTTAAGAAGTGTGATTTGATGTTTTGTTATTAATTAATTCATATGGGTAATCTAATATTATATTGATTAAATAGTTTTGACGAAATCAATTTTACATCATAAGGTTGAAGTAGTGACTTTGTTTTTTTAGGATTGTTTTAGTAAAATGAGTTGTATTTAATAGTCAATTTAAATTGTGTTTAAAACTTTAAATTATGTTTTATAATTTTTTCTCTTGTTGATTACCTAAATAACATATAAGATTATAGGAAATAACCACATAATTATATAAATTAGTCATAATTATTTATAATATTTTTGAATTTTAGGGTACCACAAATCTGTTGGGTACCCAAGGACTCGTGGGTAACAGACCCGAGTATTAGCATGGGTGTGGGGCGGGTCTGAGTCCACAAATGAAGCAATGAGGAGGGTCTGAGTAATGTATTACCTAGACCCATCTAGACTCATTATCATCTCTAGCAACAGGTACCCATAATAATAGCTTATTAGTGGGAACAGGTGTATGATATTCTTCTCGTGGGTATCAGAAACTTATAAATTTAGTTTTTAATTAAATTTATATATATTAAATTTATATATAATACTTTATTATTATTTATTAATAAATTACACTTATTTTCCTATCATCCTAATTTTATCTTATAAATATCATATTATTCATATAATAATTATTTTTATATATTAATTATGACAAAGTATATAAACATATAATTAAAATTAAAAATCTGTCTGGTACCCATAAACCCTCTACCTACACGGGTACCTACAAATATTATGAGTTTTAGAATGCAAAAGAACTACTCGCGCTCTCACACTTCCGTTGCCGTGGGTAGTTTAAATGATCAGACATCAGCCTTCCAATATCTATCTTCTAATAGTGGCAACACATCAAGGTGGCATCTTCTTCAGAGGTCCATTGTCGCTTTGTAAACTTTGGAAGTTAAAAATTAGATTGCTCCTCCATTAGTCTAGCAACTCAACAAGTATGCAAATAAAATTAAAGGTCATGTATAAATAAAGATTTATGAAACAAATGTAATTAAATTAAATTCAAATATCATATTTAAGAATATGTCTTTATTGAATGAAACTTGCAAGTCATAAGCTATTCACTAGTACATTAAACATAAAAATCACACCATAAATATGTACAATAATAAGCATATGATTTATCATTGATGTTCACCCCTCTATATATTGAACATTTCTGATGCTAAATTATCTATCCATTAACTCCAGCACCGCTTGGCTCTACATTAGTGATCATATCACCACCCATAATATCATTAGAGGATTCAACTTATCCGAAATTAATTTCTAGAGGATCCATATTCATTTGCTTATGAATATGATTATGTAGAAAGCAACAAGCAGTTATTGTTCTTCATTGAGTTTTAATAGGATAAAAAATACTTATCTCTTAATATCGTCCAATGTCCTTTCAACAACCTAAAGCACCTTTCTATTGCATTCCTAGAAGAATGTTTCAAAAATTCCTTAAGTGTTGTCAGTTGTGAGCCATTTCTCCACTCTGAGGTGATATCACCTTTATAAGGAGTAAGAAATCCTTCTCCGTTCATATAGCCAACATCACAATACCATGGCGTCAATGTCCTTGAAGTTATTATCATATAACACATATGTAGTAGGTACACTTCTTATATAAATGAATATTATTATACCTTTGAAGAACTCTTAAGCCATTTGAATGGGAAAAAGCATATATGAGGACCCTAGAGTCTCCAGGTGAACCATCCCACCCAGCCAAAGGAACACATATATTGTCCCACAATTTATGTCACTTCATGTGTCATGAGTTTGTGATTGGTTAAAAAAATATTTAATAATTAAATTTTAATTTAAATATTTTTATTTTTTTTGACCAATTATAAGTTTATGACACATGAAATGACACAAACTGTGGACATTAAATGTGTACCTCAACTAAAACATATGAATTATTACAAATTTGGAGAACAAACATCTAATACATTGGTAGCTATTTTTCTATATCCTATCTTGTCAGCTTGAGGTGAATTGGCCCTAATTTATGTGTTATCAAGAGCTCCTAAACAATTTTATACATCGTAATAAATTTCTAAAATTATTATTAATTTGATAAGAAATTTTAAGTCACGCGTTAGTAAAACAACAAAATGATGTCATTGAATTTAAAAATAGCTTGAAATATTTCCATATTTCATCCGCGTTGTTCTCCAAAATAGGCTCAAGTTATTTTAATAATTCTTTGTGACATCTTAAAATTGTCAACAACACACTTCTAAAGTGCCTACTAATTGTTTCACGAGACCTTACAAATTGCCTTTTTATAATCCTATTCCTAACATTATCTGCTAATGTGTGTAATATAGTCATATGTCTAGTTAGCTCTAATTGTCCTATTATTTTTAACATTTCACACAACTTATGAAACGCAGTCCTATCCATCCTAGTATTTTCAATACAAGCCACGTCACTCATGAAAATGATCCTATGAAAATGCACTTCTCTGACTACATTTCTTTCATGAGAATCTCATGTTCTCTTTGGCTTTTTCAAGTGTTTACTTAGAAGGAGGCATATAGTTATCTTAATCAAAGTGAAACATTTCAAAATTCCAAGTATATGATTAATTAATAATGCTAAATTCTCATCCTCATTTGATGGAGTTCCATCAAATGTGTGTACCTTTTTTTAAGTTCTGCAATATGAACAACACCATCTGAGTTATATATGTGTGTTAGAGAACAAATTCAATGAGTGCAAAACAAAAATAAGTATAACACTATACTACTTAGTAGGAAAAATAAGGAACCAATGTCATATAAATATGTGGATTTATTTTTCACTTGTATACAGGCTCTTCTCTTTCTTTGTAGTGAAAAACAACATTTATTAGAGGATGTCCTCTTTAAGCACCAACCAAGACACTTTGATCATCATTGTTGACAAATCAAGTATACTAATATAATAATTAATCCACTCAATGCATAAGAATAAAGAACGGGTGAGAGGTATGAGTTAGGATACTCTCCATTAATGAAGAGACAAGTACTTCAAAATACAAAGGGAAATACAATTTTTAATGACACATCTATCCCTTTGAATTACAATAGTATTACATTTTTGTCATTAAAAACAATGAGAAAACATGCATTTGTCTTTCATTAATGAAGAGTATCCTTATTCCTGAGGTATATAAGAATACTAAAGTCTCTTATTTCTTCCACTGCTACAAAGATTACATATCCAAACTCTTATTTCTTCCGCTGCTACAAAGTCTCCTCAGTGTTTATATTCACGTACTTACACAAGAAACAATTTTTATACTTTAATGAATTAAATTATTGAAAAGTACAAATTTATTTTCACTTGAAAAGTATAACACTTTATATAGGGAATAGAAATAAATAATTCAAAGAGGAAAAATAATATCTAGATGTCATTGCAAAAAAGCTAGCAATTAATGTTTTCCAAAACTTTAACGAAGAGCATACCATGGAAGAAAAAGATATGTATCTTGAAGTGAATTACAGCATCTCCAATTGCGAATAGCATCTTCATTTTTTATTTATATCTCACATATTATTTTATAATTTATATAACTCTCCATGAAATACAATATTTGTATTTTTATACGATTATTCTTATT
The DNA here is from genome assembly GCF_001865875.1 of Lupinus angustifolius. Lineage (NCBI taxonomy): Eukaryota > Viridiplantae > Streptophyta > Magnoliopsida > Fabales > Fabaceae > Lupinus > Lupinus angustifolius. The sequence continues at coordinate 4,072,554 of NC_032016.1, forward strand.
TGGGTCTCACAACTTACTTTATTCTTAACCAAACATCTGCTTATTTTTCATTCTTCCTTATTATTCTTATTTCTTCTTATTTAAGAACATAATTCATAAAATAATAATGACACGGTGGAGAACAAAGTAAGAATGTTTTTATTTTCATAAGAACGGCTAAGTTACTCGTGCATAAGCATGAGGTAATATTTTTTTGTCACATAGTTAAGAACACACATATTACTCGTACATTAATATGGTTAAGAACACATTTGTTACTCCATGCATTCGTATGATATATGATTAAGAACATACATATCAGTTGTGCATTCCTATATTTGAACATGTTCAAATACATAAGGAAAATGAGGATATTAAATGGCAATGATGTTGTGAAACTTCTCAATAAATCAAAATTCATGTAATAGTACCACAACAAACATAGATGATACAAAATAATTGAAGATTTAGGTGTGCGTTTGATATAGATTAAGTTTTTAGTTTCATTTTATAAACTTTGAGATTATAAACTAGGATATTATAAGCTATTAAGTTATAATATGTTTATGTTTGTGTATCTTAGCTGAAAACTGAAGATAAAATAATTTGTTTTGTTTGAGTAAGGTAGAAAGTTTATTTTTTTACATAGTAAATTACAAAAAATGGTATGATGTTACTTGTTTATGTTATGATTATTTGGTTGTTTTTTACACTATTTAAATATACGTTTTTTAATATTTACCATCATATATATTTTTACTATAATTTTTTAAATTTCTAATATTGCATAACAAAGGCTAAAAATATATATTAAAATAAAATAAAATATAAAAAATGTTAAAATAGTTGAGCATTGGTTAGTTGGTTAATTAGTTTAGTTAGGATAATTAATTTTTCTATCCTTTATATAAAGGATTCAATGTAATTTTGTTATCAATCTATACAATATTCAATGAATAAAACTCTTTTCTTTCATCTTTCTTGATTCATCAAGAAATCTTTTTCATGTCTCCTACCATTTTAACATGGTACCAGAGCAATAATTATTGTTTTGATCACTTCCGCTTATACTTTTACCGTTCCAAGATTCAAGATAGAATCATCATCATGCATCAATCATCAAAGTGAGAAGAAGTTGGAGTTTGATCAAGAAAAATTCATCTATCATATTCAGAACCCTCAAACAAAGAACTCATTGATTCTTTCTTCCTTTATGTTTTCTTCTTCCTTGATCCATTGGAGGTTAAATTCTCATCATATATTGAAGAATGCTCAATCAAGTTTATATCATCAAGAATTAATAAGAAAGAGGACTATCAAGACTCATTCAAGAACTTCATCAAGAAATAAAGTGCAACTCTTTTATTACTTCTAGCATCCATTGCAGCTTAATAAAGAAGTCTTCATCTCTGGAATCATGTTTACGTAAAGTGTCTATATCTGTTCCGGGGCCATGCATATATAATCCAAAAGTGAAAATCTTGGCATTTGCTTCGTGCACCCGATGTTCATTGAGTCCTTTGACCCGACTAATGGTTTTGATTTGTCAGAAAAGTCTTGGCTTTAGTGCATATACGTTCTTTTCATATTCTTTATCATTTACCCCATATTATATTTTTTTCTTTGTTACTCTATTTTCTTTACACCTCTCTCAT
>NC_032016.1:4074287-4095296 GCF_001865875.1 Lupinus angustifolius
GTACTAGAGTATATCATTGTGTTCAACACAATTATTTCAAGCTTGGAATGCTTAATACATTCCAACTTGCGGGGGAATGTTAAAATAGTTGAGCATTGGTTAGTTGGTTAATTAGTTTAGTTAGGATAATTAGTTTTTCTATCATTTATATAAAAGATTCGATGTAATTTTGTTATCAATCTATTCAATATTCAATGTATAAAACTCTTTTCTTTCATCTTTCTTGATTCATCAAGAAATCTTTTTCATGTCCTCTACCATTCTAACATGTTAAAATGGTAATAGACATGGATAAGAGAGATTCTTGATGAACAAGAAAGAATGAGAAAATATTATTGAATTGAATTAAATTCCAAAGGTACATTGAATCATCTATATAAAGGGAAGAAAACACTAACTACCATAACCAAATTAACTAACCGACTAACAAAGGCTCAACTATTTTAACATTCCCCCGCAAGCTGGAATGTATCAAGCATTCCAAGCTTGAAATAATTGTGTTGAATACGATGATATACTTTAATACCTCCTCTTGCTGGTGAGCGAATCTTCGTCTTTCAGTCTTGAAATCTGAACGTGAAGCAATACTTACGCTTAACCACCATTTGACAGAAATAATTTCATCTGATGCTTAACCATCTATTTGACAGAAGCAAACCAATCATAACGGATGAAAGAGAGAACTGAGATGGACCTTAATCTTGATCCTTATATGTTGCTTCAATGAGGGAAAAATTACACACTATAATGTTGTGTGTTTAATGAAAGAGAAAGAGGAGGTAAAGAAACTTCAGTAATAAAGAAATGAGAAATAGTTGGGAGTAATAGATGAAAGAATGTGTAGATTCTTGTTGTCATTGATAAAAGATGAAAGAAGGTAATTGAAAGAAATAAATATTGTTGTGAACATGCCATTGAAAATACCCTCACCCAAACCTGAAAATGATGCCTCAATTCCTTCTCTTTTTTTTTCTTCAATAAAGAGACAAGGAACTTGAGACTAAGTTGTACGTTCTGGAAGTTATGTTTCTCATCCATTGCACAACTTGTTTAAATCGAAGCCCAGAAGACAATAAATTTGTTTGATGATAGCTTCAGATGCAAGAAAGGCATGGTACTTCTTGGCTAGATTCTTAATGATTCTTTGTTGAACTTTTGATGAATCTTGGAATTGAAGAATGATAAGCGGAAGCAATCAATCAAAGTGAAATAATTAGCTCTGATACCATGTAAAAATGGTAATAGGCATTGATAAGAGAGATTCTTGATGAACAAGAAAGAATGAGAAAATATTATTGAATTGAATTAAATTCCAAAGTTACTTTGAATCATCTATATAATTGGAAGAAAACACTAACTACCCTAACCAAATTAACTAACTGACTAACAAAGGCTCAACTATTTTAACAAAAATCAATATCAATATTAAAAAATAACAAGACACATAAATAATTAGAAGTTGTTAAACTTGAATTATACAATTCACAAAATAAATAACACACAAATGTCAAGTTTTATACAAATTTTTTAATAGTTTCACCCCTAATTGAATTTCGAGTATGACACATATGCTCAGAAGATATATTATCCATGTGTTCAACAATATCATTATCATCATTACTGATATCATCATCAACATTTGGTATATCACCATTATGATCATCACCAATATTAAACTTAGGATCTGATATGCTATTTTGCCCAATAAAATTACGTATTGTCATTGTAGCAATAACAAGTTGGACATGAGTAGAATATTTAAATTTGGACATGCGATGCAAAATTAGAAATTTATTCTTCCAAACACCGAATGTTCTTTTTATGATGTTCCTTAAACTAGAGTGATGATAGTTGAAGAGGGAGGAAAGGGAGTTATGGGGAGTTATGAAGGTATGAAGTAATAGAGAAGGAGGAAATGGAAAGTTATGAGGAGTTAATAGAGTTTAGTAGTGATAAAAAGATGGAGGAAAATGAGAGTTATGGAGTTTGAGGTGATGAGGTGAAGAGTTATGGAGTTTGATAGAAGAGTATAAATGATGAGAGATATAAAGTTATGATGGGGTAAAATCAGAAGTAGAAAATTTGAAGAAAAAAAATAAGCTAACCAAAAATAAATCAACTCATGATTTTGGAGCTTATACTTTTTGCTTATTTTTTCAAAAAAAAAAACTGAGTTTATAATTTCATTTGGTTGTCAAACATACATAGCTTATATTTTTAGCTTATTTTTAAAAAATAAGCAAAGTCTACCCAAAAAAGCTATACCAAACATGCACTTAAAAGTTTAAAACACAAAAGGGTCATTGATCTTCTTACACGATCATAAGCTTCCTAATTGTTATTTTCTTCATTCTGCATTTATTCTGCTCTTCTAGCAAAAGGGTATAAGAGAAGCTTTTTTCAATTAGAAATGAACTTGTTACACAACAATAATTGGAAAATAATAAACTCAACCAATTGATGATAAATGTGAATATAATGTACTCAGCCAACTTTTGGTATTAATTACATGGATCAGTATAATATGCATGACATACATAATTGATTTGTAATATTTATGTTGCTTCAATGATATGGAAATATTCCTATATCCATTCGGCTCTTCAAGAATAATCAATATAAAATAAACTAATTGCACAATAATAATTAATATGAGGCCGAAAGAGCAAAGAGCAAACATCAATGAAAGAATGAAATCAATTAGAACAGATCTATAAAATAAACAAAAAATAAATCAATGAAAAATAAGAACATATCTACAGAATAAAAACATACCTTCAAAAAATTAGTGAAAATACATTTTAAAGAATAGATCTACAAATAAATAAATTGATAAAAATAAACAAAATTAGCAAGACTTGTAAACTTATTATATTTAAAAGCATGAATATGGGTTAAAATCCATATGGTCCTCATATAAATTTAAAAATTCATTTAATAGTACGTGTGATCATATCTAATAAACTTATATGTTTTGTTTTCAACAAAATACCAATCACTTTGAAAGAATTTGAAAGGGTGTAAATTGCAAAACATGAATCCTAAAAAATGAGAATAAAATATATTCACTAAGTATGAGTTTTATATACGGTCATACAAAATTCAAATGAATGATAGATGATGAAATACATATGTATATATCTTTACACTCTCAATGCATAAATTTTACACTAAAAAAAATACCTTCAGTGGGATAGTGACACCATTATGTCCATCACACAGTAGGAAACAACAGCAGAAATAGAAGCACAAAAACAATGAAAAAATGTACACTTCACGTCTGTCTAAAATATGCAACACGGATAATGGAAAAATTAAACATAATTAAAGATTAAGCATACAAAGAAAGAATATATAAAAATCATGTTTCTGAACCTATACAATGTAAACAATGAAAAAAATCTAAAATTGCAGAATGAGATTCGAACTTTACACGAATGAATAAATATATTAGTAATGGATTCACAAAAAATATTGAAGATTTGAATAGATACTTACCTTATTTCAGATCAAAATACTCTCCAAGAGTTTCTGAAACATGCAACACAAATAATGAAAAAAATAAAGATTAAACATACAAAATGAGAAAAAAATAATGTTTTTGAAACATGTAACTTAAATAATGAAAAAAAATCTAAAGTGGTAGGACGGTGTTTAAATTTTACACAAAATAATGAACATATTAGCAATGGGTCCATCAAAAAATGAAGATTTGACTATTTCGAAAAATTATAGAGCAAATGCATATGGGGAAATGGGGTGAACTTGTGTAAATGGCTCCTTGTAGGCATTGAATATTGTGTGACAGAGATCACAAAGCAAAAGTTTTGAAATTAAATCTTCATCTTGTGACATATACATCCACGAAAGAAAAAGTCATCATCATGATTGATAGAGTTGGTCTCTACCATGACCTTTGGTTGAAGAGCTAAACAACTTGTTACAAAGAAAGAAAAAGTTAGAAAAAAAAGAGTCTACCTTTGGTTGAAAAAAATGGTACATGTGATATTTGGGAAAATAATCTAATAAATAAATGATTACATTCAGAAATAAATACATTTAATACAAATACTAATAATAAATGAGTAAACGTATTGAAAGAATAAACTAATAAATACGGTTATATTATTAAAGACGTATTTCAAATATGTTATTATCTAGTAATTTAAGAAATATCTATTACAAATATTGTATCAACTTCTTATATATAAATAATTAAAATAGAAAAATAGTAAATAAATTTTGATGAAAGAGAAAAGTTTGAGTCAGGTTTTTTTTTATAAAATAAAATCTGAAAGAATTTTTTTTTTGGAGGTTGAGTAAGATTAAAGGATAGAAATTTTTTTTGAATAAATTCTATTAAAAGAGAAACTCCAAAAAATGAAAGATTTAATATGTTTAGATTGAAAAAGTGACTTAATGTCAATTTCAGTATATTAAAAAGAAATTAATGGAGTCATCACAAATAAGAGATGAGATGCATTGCATATGATGAAAGTTTTTGGGTAGAATTGTGGAAATCGCCCACGAACTGACAAGTGGCGAGTAGCGAATGTTACAGCATGATGAGGTGTATTGAAAAAGAAAGGTCACATGAATTAAACAAATGATCACATGATACAATGTGTGAGAGTTCATAAGGAAAATATAGACATGTTTTGGAGGAAAAAATGAAGGAAAATATATCACATGTGGAACATTTTTTATTATATATATGTAACATATGAGTTAAGAACAACTCATGGTACATCACTGAAGTCACGAGAAAGAAGGAGTAAAAGGGGGAAGTGGGTAATGGAGAATTAGGGGGGAAATGAAAAGTTGGAGGGAAACATGGACACAATTCAAAAATTACAATTTTTAGATGCAGGAATGAAATTTTCTCAAGCCATTCCATGGGAATAAAAAAGCATTGAAACATGAGAATATATTTTGCATGTACAAGTTTTATGCCAAAAATTATTTTTCACAACTTAAACAAACACAATTATATATTTTTCACAACTTAAAACAAACACAATTATATATTTTTCCTAACCACTATTCCTGCGAATTTTTTTATAAGCTCAAACGAACACCCCCTTAGTTCATTTTAAAAGATCTAATCTCAGAAACTACTGAATGCTGGCAACCAAATACCCTTTGTATTTGTTCTCTCAATTTTTACATTCAAAAAATTAATTAGCTACTAGTTATAGCTTATAAGTTCTAAGTCCTTACATGATAGCTTAATCAGAGCCAGCAGTGGCAATTTATATAAAATTTGGAAGAATAGTAGAACATTGTTGAAATATGCAGCTAAGAATAGGTATTCAATAAATCATGGGATATCCCCAAATCTGGGAGGAATTATAAAAGGAAAGGATCACAACATGTATGACCTTGAAGAATTTATAGAATAAGGCACTTCAAAGCACAATGTTTCAAGAAGTAGCAAATGTTAAGTGTAGTGGAATCCCCGATGATGAATACTTGATTAAGATGGTTTTGGATCAGTTCTACGAATTTTATTTGTTTTTGAAAATTAAATAAAGGTTAACTTAAATGTGAGAATATCAAGGGTAATACCACACTTAAAATGCCACAAACATTTAGAACAAGAAAAATGACTCAATGTTGTAAACATAAGTTATTTTTGTTTCAAACTCAGTCCTCTGATTTCGAAATCTTATCCTTACCTTTATAGTTTGACAGTTGAAAGCCATTGCATTAAGCCATTAACACAATAATTTTTTTTGGTTATCTTAAAACAATATTTTTCACTCTTCTCTCTCCCATGACCATTTTTTTGGAGCACTTCTTTATGGAGCATAGCTCAAATATGCAATGCCTGGACAGATTTGAAGCTACAGATTTCTATTAGTTCAAGAACATTCTTACAAACCAAAATCCAAACAAAAACAAATGGGTATGTCTGCGAAGACAAACAGCAGATATTCCAACAATTGAGATTTGAAGTACTGTCATCAATCTCCTAACATAATAAATATCAGGCTACGAAATTGTGATAACTGAGCCAAAATTATAACAAAACTTGAAAATTACAAATGATGTCATGCCTAAGATGCAGTCTTCTTCAGCTTAGCAAGCTCTTGCCTAACAACAGCAGCCCTCTACACAAATTGAAAGCATATTAGCTTAAAATGCTTATAATAAGAAAAACACAACCACCAAAGCAATGCTAACATAACACAATGGAATAAGATCATTTCTATAATGGCTAAAAGGAGAATAATAATATTATCAGATAAGAAAAGGAATATGCATGTAAATTGAGACAAACCTTGATCTTTGTCAACATTATCTTGAACCTATCAAAATCATTGAGGGCTGCTCTTCTCTTTTGCACAATCAGTTTTCTGCCCCATGAGCTATTCTCCCACTTGTTCTTAACATCTGTTTAAACAACAAAACAATTTAATAAATCGAAGGAAATGGTATTACTCAAACAACAAATTCTTCATGATGATGGTACCGACCAGCAGCCTCCAAGGCGCTAATGAGATCCTTCTTCTTGGGGATCCTCTTGATATCAATCTTAATATCAGTGAGTGAAAGCCTCTTGAAATTAATTTGGGACCTCACGATATCAGGGGCATCAACAAGAGCCTGTCAATAATCAGCATACAGATTATGCTACACAGTTTCAACATCTAATGTGTTGCTGCTGCAATAAGCATATCCCACAAAACAAGAATGCAGACAACACTAAATTTGCAAATTTTGATTATTTGACGAGTAAACAAATAAGCATATTCAACACAGATCATTTGTTTATAAGCAACCAAATTGATTCCAAACCCAAAACTCATCAAATGTTAACATACTTAATATGAACATACATGCTACACAATTTTAAAAACATCAAATGACTTCTTATATGGAATGTTATCTAATTCGGTTGCTGAGAATTCCATACCGTCACCTACCAAATTGATTCCAAGACCACAGAATTACTAAAAAATCATATTTATATAATTTGCAACAAGCACAGACAAGTACATATTCCTTAGGAGCCACCTAAAATGCTGTCTCTTCAAAATAACAAACAGGCCCACAATAACATAATAAAACCTAACATAGACAGATTTTTCCCAATTAACATAATTAACAAACTACAGATTTTTCCCAATTAACATGATTAACCAACTAAGGGTCTGTTTGCAAGTTGAGTTTTGAAGGAGAAGCAATAGAAGACTTCAAAGTCATCTTACATGTGTATTTCATGGCTCTCATGTCTCACATTCCCCTTCTTTTCCCTCCAAAATTCAACTTGCAAACACAACTAAGTGAAAAATTTCAAAGTTTTACATTTGAATCTCTAAAACAACCAAGCCAACCTATTAGGGAACACATGAATCCGATGAAAAGTACCAAATCATAAAAAAAAAGGGAAATACAAAATGCGCGTACCCTGTTTTGGTCAATAACATCAACAATGACGACGAGTCTTCCATACTCTTTGCCATAGTTGATCTGAGCAACCCTTCCAATCTCAATGAATCTCTTGAAAGGCTACAAAAACAGATCAGAAAAATAAATAAATAAACTGCATTGTTTACATTATAATTGTTATAATTGAGAAACCTAGATGGAGAAACACGCATAAGAAAGGATTGAGAGAAAGACGCTAACCATTTTCAGCTACTGTGTTCGCGTGTCTGCTGAAGCTGAGTGATTGAATTAGGGTTTTGTTGAAGACAAAATATAAAGAAATAGTGGACACCGAGGTTGTCAGGAAGCAAAGCCGGTTTTCTAAGTTCAGGCCCAAAACGTATAATGACTTTTTTATATTGGTTTTTTGGATAGCTTTCTTTAACTTTGAAAAATCTTGAAAATGCTCAAACCTCTAGGAATTTGCTATTATAAAATGAAAGAATGTTGTAGTCTATTTTATTTGGGAAAAAATTATTATTTTCATTTCATGAAAACATTTTTCATGGGTAGGAAAATAAAAATTTAGAAAACATTTTTTTGTTTCAGTTGATATATTTTTATTTAAAAAAAAAAATCAAAATCGATGAAAATGTGTTTTTATGAATTCTAAACATAATTATATTTTTAAATGATAAAAATATATTTAACTATGTTTATGCTTATAAATAATCATCATTTTAGTAAAACTAAAATTTAAAATGGAAATACTTTTTTAAAGTAACATTTTCTATATAGTTAAACACACATTGTTAGAATAAATTTTTATTATTGAAATGGCACACCCTTATTTAATAAGAATATAAGATACAAAATTAACTAGACTATTTATCAAAGAGTTTAAAATGTGTAGTATGTTAGTGTAAATTCATTTTACACATAAGTTCAATCAAAATTTGTCATTTAAAATTATTTTGCCACAATGTATTAAAAAATTAAAATTAAAACTATTTCATAATCTTGTGTTTTCTTTCAATCATAACTACTTTGTCACCTTCTCGACACATATCACTTTCACCTTCTCAACTCATATTTGTTTCGCTTTTTCTATGGTCTGTTGTGCCTCCTCTCTTATACTTTCACTATCTTCAGTATTGCTTTCCTTTTTCTCGTGCGCTCTTTGCTCACTTTAGTCTTCTAAATTGTTATAAAACTTTTCCCATCATATACTCCTGCATCTGAATGACACGCACTCATTTTTTTCTAGTTTTACAAACTAATATTTAATCTCAATTGTAGCCAAAGAATCCAACTTCATTACCCCTGTTATTCGGTTTCCAAAATAAGTCAAATTTCTTAAGTGGATAACCATTTTTATTGTTACTTTTGACACTCATGGTGATATTTTCCCTTCTATTGTTACTCTTTCATTTCCCAAAAAAAATCTATAAAATTATAACTTAGATTGCAAAAAAAATTCAACCTGTGTATATATAAATGATCTTATTTTTTTGTAGATTTACATTTTATATGTTTTTTTCGCAAGGGATAATTGTAGATTTGCATTTTGTATGTTTACTTATTTTGCTTGAAGTATTGATCTTTTGGCTTAATAAATTTTAAAACTAGCAGTATATTCATGCTTCGCACGAGTTGATCTATATTGTTTTTATTGAAGTTTATAAAAAAACTATATCAAACAATTTGAAATGATGTAACTGAATGACATGAAAAAAGTTATTGGAGGAGGAAAAAATTTACCCATAAAAAATTAAACATATAAGTTTTGAGGAGGATAGACAAAATTTTATCTTGTAACAAAGAGTAAAATAAGTAACTGAAGACAAGAAAAAATATTTGAAAGGTTTTACCCGTTAGAAAATTGAAGGATGTTTCAGTCTGAAATTTAAGAAAGAAAGATGAGGTAAGAAATGAAATATCGAAATAAAGAAAAAAAATTGTAAATTACATGTAACTCAAAGAAAACATAATAAACAAATCAAGTTCTAATAGAATTAATAAATAAAAGGGAGGGAATCCAATTACTCAAAGAGTAAATTTTTTACAATTACTCCACATCTTAGCCATTAATTCTAGAGAAATCTAATGATTTGAATTAGCGAGTATATTTAAACCATTGAATTTCTTAGAATTGATAGTTAGGATGAAGAGTAATTACTCTTGGAGTAAGCGGATCCTCACTCTTAATAAAATTATCTAGGAATAGTTAACTAGAAAATGATGAGAGAAAATTAGGCAAGCAAATCCATGAAATATATTAATGTGTTACATATGAATTTCTTCCATTTAAGATTGAATAAATTTAAAATCATTCCTAATAATTGATTTAAAAAAAATGTCAATCACTTACGTCAAACATATCACAAAATATCAATGGAACTTTACAATTAATGGGATAATCGTAATTTGAAGAAAAGAAATTGTGAAATTGTCTACATAATCTTAATTTGCTTAATTAGGCAACATTTTAATTTCGCAATATAAAATTTCAAAAGAATTAAGCCCGCTAATGAAAATGATGCTTAAACTTATAGGGTAAAGGCAGCAGAATCTGCACATATATCACTAAAACTCCAAAATCTAAAACCACTATATTTTTCTTCATATATTCTATCACACAAAGGCCCATGGCTGGTTTTCAAAACACCCTGGACTTGAAGTGTGAAGGCATTTAGATTTGCATTATTGCAGTTACTATTATATATATTCCAAAGGGCTAAAGTATTAACTTGTAACTTATCCTAAGTTTAAATCAATAAATGACACTATTTAATTACTGTGCCAATTCTATGAATTACAGTCTTGGCTAGTTAGTGAGGAAGCAAGTGGTCCCACTATGCAATTTACCAAAAGAACCCTCTATGTAATAGATATCAAATCTTTAGAGGGTCTAATTTTGTCATTTCACAAGCCAAGCCATCCAAATCATGCTAGTAGTATACATGCGCATTTGCCCTAGTCACTCCATCTTATCTTTATATAAGTAAAAATAGTAGAACATAAAAAGTATAAAAAACTAAGGATCAACAATTTTAAGTGATAAATTGTTAATGTATCTAATTTGAAGTAATCAATTACATTATATAGTCAACCATACAATTTGTAGAAGTACAAACTAAAACACTAAGAATAAAGTCTAACTAAAGTATTATAAAAAAGAGGAGATCTACTTACTCTATGAGTAAGTTAAAAAACCAACTTCACATATTCACTTTCATTCTAGGAAAATCCAATGATTTGAATTCATGAGTATATCTAAACCATTAGATTTCTCTTGAATGAATGACAAAGATATGAATTAAATTTTTTTAACTTACTTCTGGAGTAAGTGGATCCCCTCCTATTATAAAAATAGTATCACATACATCTTTTTTATCACTTCTTAAAGAATACACAATATGATTTTAGTCAACTTTTAAAGTCTGCAAAATAACTTAAAAAAGAGAAAATAACTGATGTTTATCATTTATTGATCTATCTACACTAAATTTGTATGAAATATAAAAAGTCTTTTACACATTTAAGTTTTTTTGCAATGCATTAGGTTAGCCAACTATACAATAGAAATAAGGAAAAATAAGTTATTAGCAAGAGATATCATACATTTGCAAGAGAGATGAGTTTGAGGCTAAACATGCAGAAGCTAGAAATAAAAAGTGAGAATAAAAGTTCATTGTGATAAAAATAAGGTTGAGAGAGTGAGATAAGGAAAAATAAGTTAATAGCAAAAGATTGGAAAGAAAAGTCATACCTTTGCAACAAAGATGAGTCTGAGGTTAAACATCCAGAAGCTAAAAATAGAGAGTAAGAAAAAAAATAGACTTTGAGAAACATAAGGTTGAGAGAGTGAGATAAGGAAAAAAACAAGTTAATAGAGGAATTTGGACATAAAAATCATACCTTTTGTAAGAGAGACAAGTGTGAGGATAAACATTTCAGAAGCTGGAAATAGAGAGTGAGAATGCAAGTTCATTGTGAGAAGTACAAGGTTGATAGAGTGAGATGAGGAAAAATAACATAAGTTAATAGCAAGAGATTCAAAAGAAAAATCATACCTTTGCAAGAGAGATGAGTCTAAGGTTAAACATGCAGAAGCCTAAAATAGAGTGTGAGAAAAAAAAGTTCATTTTAAGAAACATAAGGTTGAGAGAGTGAGATAAGGAAAATAAGTTAAAGTATGATAAATTTTTTTATAATAAGAATCATACGTTTGAGAGAGTGAGGTAAGGAAAAAATAAGTTAATAGAGAAAATTGGAATGAAAATCATACCTTTGCAAGAGAGATAAGTGAGAGGTTAAACATTCAAAAGCTAAAAATAGAGAGTGAGAATAAAAGTTCATTGTGTAAAGCATAAGGTTGAGAGATTGAGATAATGAAAATTAAGTAAATAGCAAGAGATTGGAAAGAAAAATCATACATTTGCAAAAGAGATAAGTTTGAGGTTAAACATCCCTAAGTTGAAAATATTGTGAGAAAAAAGTTCATTGTGAGAAACATAAGGTTGAGAGAGTGAGATAAGAAAAAATAAGTTAATAGCAAGAGATTGGAAAAACAAATCATATCTTTGCAAGATAGATGAGTCTGAGATTAAACATGTTAATTTTGTAGTAATTGCATTTGTAATTCATAGCTTAGTGTATAAATTGGTTTAGTTAGTTTGGCACATTACTATAAATAGAAATCATAACAACAAAGTAGTTATGAGTTTCTATAAATAGATTTGATCAAGATTGAAATCATTGCATTGAATATATTGATTTGCATAAAGAATTTTTCTCTTGTCCTTCCTTCTTTTACGCAATCACTCACGTCTTCTTCTCACATTTCTTTTCTTCTTCTTCTCATTGTGTTCTGCAAGTAGTGCAGAGAAGAGAAACCAAAGGAACTTGGTTTCTAAACTCCAACAGTGGTATCAAGAGCTATAAGATCGGGATCTGTGGTAGTGCCAAGATTGGGTACAAGAGGCTTCAAGAAGTGAAGTTCACAGACTGAGAACCAAGGCTGCAAAACAGAAGGGAAATCAGAGGTGTAGAAGAATGGCAACCTCGAATGGATTTGCAATGAATCTTCCAATCCTAGATGGGAAGAATTATGAACATTGGAGCATTCAAATGAAGGCCATTTTTGGGTTTCAAGAGTGTCTTGATGTGGTGAAAGGTGGAATGCCAAGTGTAGATGAAAACTCAGTGGAGTATAGGAAGCAACTTTGAAAATATTTCTGCAGCACCTAGTTCAAAGGAAGCATGGGAGATATTGGAGAAGAACTATTCTGGTGGAAAGAAGATCAAGAAGGTGAGGTTGCTGACACTCAAAAGACAGTATGAGTTGATGCAAATGGATGAGCAAGAATCCATAGCTGAGTACCTCAACAGGTTAAGGAGCCTGATAAACCAAATGAAGGGGTGTGGAGAAACACTAATTGAACAATATGTAGTGGAGAAGATTCTCAGAACTCTTCATCCAAAGTTTGATCATGTGGTGGCAGTGATAGAGGAAGCAAAGGATCTTGACAATCTTTCAGTTGATGAATTGCAAGGATCCTTGGAGGTGCATGAGCAGAGATTCATGGAGAGGCAGATTTATAGACAATTAGATCATGCCTTGAGTGCTCAGTTCAAGAAGAAGGGTGGCCCTGGACAGATTGATAAATTCAGAAGAGACAAAGCAAAATGGCAAGGTGGTAGGAGAATGGAGACTGACAATCTCAAGCTTGGATCGAATTCACAACAAAAGAATCAGAGCACCAATTGTGAAGTCAGTAAAGCCAAGAGATGGAACAATCAGTTGAGTATAATGAACAAGAAAGACAAAAGCAAGATTCAATGCTTCAACTGTAGAAATTGGGGACATTATGCTTCAGAGTGCAAAGATAAAAGGGCCACTCAAACCAAATAAGAAGAAGCAAGACTAGCAAAAGATGAGGAATCAGAAGAGGAGGTGTTGTTGATGGCTAGGAGTATTGATTCCTCTCAAGAAGCCAATGAATCAAATGAGGTAACAAACCAGTGTTCAGGTAGTTGGTATCTTGATTCAGGTTGTTCTAACCACATGACAGGAAACAAAGATTGGTTTGTAACATTAGACAAATCAGTGGCAACCAGAATAAATTTTGCTGATGATAGCATAATCAAAGCAGAAGGAATTGGCAGAGTGATGATCAAGAAGAAGGATGACTCAACCTCATACATCTCAAATGTGTTATATGTGCCAAGAATGAAGAGCAATCTTCTAAGTCTTGGACAATTACTTGAGAAAGGGTACAAAATGAGGTTAGACCTTCAAGATTGGCATTCAACTTGGAAATCAGAAATGCTTAGAGTCTATAGCAGATGAGAAATGGATTTGGCATCAGAGATTTGGGCATCTAAATTTCAAGAGTCTTGAGCACTTAAAGCAGGATGAAATTGTGCATGGGTTACATACTCTCAAAGCCTCAAATGATGTGTGTGATGATTGTCTTGCAAGCAAGCAAACAAGGAATACATTATGCTCACAAGTCCCAACCAAGAGCACTCAACCACTTGAAGTTGTATACACTGATGTGTGTGGTCCATTAGAAGAAAACTCTCTTGGAGGAAACAAGTACTTTGTGACCTTCAAGGATGACTTCACAAGAAAATTATGGACCTATGCAATAGCAAGAAAGTCTGATGTGTTCAACAGATTTAGAAGTTTCAAGGCATCAGCAGAGAAACAAAGTGGTAAGAACCTGAAGTTGATCAGAAGTGATGGTGGAGGTGAGTATATCTCTCATGAGTTCAAGAATTTCTGTGAAATAGAAGGCATAACTCATGAGATAACTGCACCATATACTCCTCAACACAATGGAGCAACAGAAAGGGTAAATAGAACTGTGTTGAACATGGCAAGAAGCATGCTAAGAACAAAGGGCCTTCCAAAGAAGTTTTGGGCAGAAGCAATAGCAACAACAACCTATCTACTGAACAAATGTCCTACAAAGAGGTTGGTAAACAAGACTCCAGAAGAAGCCTGGACTGGACACAAGCCTAATGTAAAACATCTCAAAGTATTTGGATCTATTTGCTTCAAACACATACCAGAGAATACTAGAAGGAAGCTTGATGATAAAGGAGAGAAGCTGATCTTTGTAGGTTACCATTCTACAGGGGCCTATAAGGTATACAATCATAACACCAACACAATCTCATATAGCAGAGACTTAAAGTTCATTGAAGGAGAAGCATGGAACTGGAATAGAACAACTGAGACACCCAACAACTCAGTAAGAATGGTGCTTGACAACACACAATCAGAGGAGGAAACTCAGACAAGCAATGAGGATCAAGCTGTTTTGAATGAAAGACCACAGAGATCAAGACAATTGCCATCAAGGCTCAGAGACTATGAAATCCTTGATGATTCTGCAATAACTCAAGAAGGAGACTTTGTGCACATGGCTCTATTAGCTGAAATTGAGCCTGTATCTTTTGATCAAGCAATGAAAGAGAAGTGTTGGAGAGAAGCAATGAAGGAAGAGATCAAATCCATAGAAAAAAATGCTACATGGGAACTAACAAATCTGCCAGAAAATAAGAAAGCTATCCTAGTCAAATGGGTTTACAAGGTAAAATTGAAGCCTGATGGATCAGTTTCTAAGCACAAGGCTAGACTTGTTGCTAAAGGGTTCCTATAGAAGCAAGGCTTGGATTTTGAAGAAGTCTTTGCACCAGTGGCCAGATTAGAAACCATAAGACTTGTTATAGCAATAGCAAGCTCAAGAAGGTGGCACATTTGTCAAATGGATGTGAAATCTGCCTTCCTAAATGGTCCATTAGACAAGGAAGTCTATATAGTACAACCCCCAGGCTTTGTAATTCCAGATCAAGAACACAAAGTCTATAGATTGCACAAGGCTTTGTATGGATTGAAACAAGCACCCAGGGCTTGGAACAAAAGAATAGATGGGTTCCTACTGAAGCTAGGATTCCAGAGATGCATCAATGAGCATGAAATTTACACAAGAGAGGTCACTACAGAAGCCTATATTGTTACATGTCTATACGTGGATGACTTGGTAATAACATGAAACAATATTGAAGAATTTGAATGGTTCAAAGAGAAGCTGAAACATGAGTTTGAGATGACTGATTTGGGAAGCCTTTCATACTTTCTTGGGATTGAATTTCTCAAAACAGATACAGGTATCCTAATGCACAAAAAGAAGTATATTTCTGATATACTTGGAAGGATCAACATGGTAGGATGCAACTCAGTATCAACTCCAATTGAAACTGGCAACACACTAAGCAACTCAAGCATAGAGAAATCAGAAGATAAGGCAGTAGACTCAACTCTTTTCAGGCAAATGATAGGATCTCTTCGATATGTTTGCAATACAAGACCTGATCTTGCTTATGCAGTGGGTCTAGTAAGCAGGTACATGGAAAATCCAAGACATACTCACCTAGTGGCAGTGAAAATGATATTAAGGTATCTTAAAGGGAGTATGAATTTTGGCATTTTGTTTCCTGCATCAAGAGACACAGAACAGAACAATGGAAGGAGTATCATCCATGGTTACACTAATGCAGATTGGTGTGGTGATAAGGATGATAGGAAGAGCACAAGTGGCTACCTATTCAAGCTTGGTGAAGCACCAATAAGTTGGTGTTCAAAGAAGCAGAAAGTAGTAGCCCTTTCTTCATGCGAAGCAGAGTATATTGCAGCCTGTTTTGGTGGTCAACAAGCAGTGTGGTTGAAGGCATTACTCACTGAATTGGGAATGCAGAAAGATGATGAACCTATGTGGTTGTTTGTTGATAATAAATCAGCAATAAACCTAGCAAAAAATCCAGTGGCTCATGGTAGAAGCAAACACATAGAGACCAAGTTTCACTTCTTAAGAGATCAAGTTGAGAAGAACAAGTTGAAGTTGGAATTCTGCAAATCCAAAGAACAATTGGCAAATGTGCTAACTAAACCTTTGAAGAGCAAAGATTTTGAGAGGCAAAGAACACAATTGGGTGTTGTTAGTATAGAAAACATGAATTAAGGGAGAATGTTAATTGTAGTAATTGCACTTGTAATTCATAGCTTAGTGTATAAATTGGTTTAGTTAGTTTGGCACATTACTATAAATAGAAATCATAACAACAAAGTAGTTATGAGTTTCTATAAATAGATTTGATCAAGATTGAAATCATTGCATTGAATATATTGATTTCCATAAAGAATTTCTCTCTTTTCCTTCCTTCTTTTACGCAGTCACTCACGTCTTCTTCTCACATTTCTTTTCTTCTTCTTCTTCTCATTGTGTTCTGCAAGTAGTGTAGAGAAGAGAAACCAAAGGAACTTGGTTTCTAAACTCCAACAAAACATGCTGAAGCTAGAAATAGAGAGTGAGAATAAAAGTTTATTGTAAGAAACATAAGGTTAAAATTAAGTTAATATGAAATTGGAAGGAAAAATCATACTTTTGAAAGAGAGATAAATCTAAATTTTTTTGAGTATGAGTGAGAAAAAGTGTATTACAAAAGAGACGACAGAGAAAGAGAGTAGTACGAAAGAGAAAGTGTGATAATTTAGGCAAAGTCTGTGACATTGAAAATTTAAGCAGTTCCTTTAATTTGAAGTACAAAATTATTCTCAGCAAAAAGTACAGATCACCCATGTATTCAAACCCATTTTAGTCATAAAACTGATTAGTAATAACTAAAGGCATAAGTAAAGTGCTTTATAATTTTCAGTAATATACTATACACATTTCATTTATTAATTTTTTGAAACGATAATATATGTTATCACTATTATTCCCTTTGTAAATCCAAGTGTCAATTAAATAGGATATCTATTTTAGTAATAATGATATCCCCTTCTATTTTTATTAAGATTGTAGAAGATAGTAGATATAGATTGTTTGTGGATCTGAACATACTGTGCGAGCAAAGCTGACATTTTCATAGGTATTACAAGGTATAATTATGGCTGTTTTGTTTTGGCTTATTGTCAAATAATATTCTTCTTTTCTATTGAATTAACTTGTTTGTTTTGGGCACAAAATATCATGAAGGAAGCAGTGCCTCTTAGCATGACATTGCCTACAGATATGTACATTGCTTCAAGGCTTAAAGTTTGGAAGTTAATTTTTCTTACATTTAATCAATGAGTTGCTGCATGCTATAATTGAAACTGATTTAATCAATGAGTTACATTCAAGTTTTCTCTTATCCCAAACTATTTTTTTATATTTATTTTGCTATTATTCTATGTTGCCATTTCTATGATGACATTTTGTAACCTAATTGTAATGTTGGTTTAAGTTTCTAAAATTGAAAATATTGCATGTTTTGTAAGGGGTTGTTTTATTGACACAACAGAAGGTTCAGAGAATTGAAGATCAAGTAGTGATTACACTACATATGTTCACCACAAGTCACATATTTGACAAAGAAGAAGCAAACCAAAATAACACTACCTCCTCGTAAAATTGGAGAACATGTTCAATTGACTCCTTAACCTCATGAAAAAAAGCAGAGATATCATGATTATGTAAAATATTATTAATCTGTACTTAGATTTGAGATTTTGCAAATAACATTGAGTATGTAATGTATAAATTAGAATGTTGTTTTAAAGCCTTTATGGATAGAATTCATAATATATTCTTTTGGTGAAATTAAGTAATAGTTTCACTAGCTTCCCCTTTAGTTTCATTTATGTGATTGTTTTGCAACTTATTTCAAATTGTCAAATTAATATCACTTGAAAAGGAAAAAAACATGCATGGATAACAATTCACAAAAAAAAAACTTGTGTGGATAAACTCCATCAGTTTATTGCCATAGGGCCTTCTTGATAGTACATGAATGTGATATTATACCATATATGGTAGTTACAATAAAAAATGAAAAATATAATATAATAGAAGAAGCGATTATGCTGCTGCCAAGTGACATCCATTGCACCATAAATCTGGAGCATATTTGAATGAAGAGCATATCAATAAAACAATCCTACCAGGAGCTTAAAACTTATTGCACAAATTTGTGAATGAGAAGCTAAACAAACATTATTAAAACAATTCCGTAACAAGAGCACATAAAAACTAGGAAATAATGTAGTATAAAAACTGTAAAACGTGTTTATTTGCTTCACACATATTTACATGGTATATGGTACAATATAGGTACTAAATGTTGGAGGACTTGATGGTAAGAATGTCTTGAGAGTGTGATGAAGTGTCTTGAGAGAGGGATGTCCTAGCCGAGCATGCCAAAGGGTGTGATTGGATTTGAAGGCGTGAAGTGTAGTAGGTGAGGTGGAGTGAGAAGGTTGGAGTGTGTAAAGATCACCATTAGTTGGACCGCACATCAACGTTGCTCCTGTCTTGAGATCCTTCACATGAAAAGAGAAAGGGTGAAATTCAACATACACATTGTTTTGTTGACAGAATTTGGCAACAGAGATTAAATTGTGACTGGCTTTTGGAACAAGTAGCACATTATTAAGAGTAAAATAGTGGATGGAGTAGAGAGATGAGTGGAACCCATGTGTGAAATGGATAAACCTGTGCCGTCTCCAATGGTGACTGAGTCAGGACCTTCATAAGTGGAGTGAAGACTTAGGTTGTTCAAGTCCTGTGTAATATGATGATTTGCGCCACTGTCAAGAATCCAGTTTGGATTGGCATTAGCATAATTAGCAGTAGGACCAGAGGGCATGAGTTGGGGGCAGTATTTGGCTATATGACCAGGAAAATCACAGAATTGACATCGTGGTGGAGGTCGATTGGATCGGTTATTGAAGTAGCCTTGGTTCCTTGATGGTCCTGCATGGAAGGGTCTATTTGAAGTGTGATTGGTTGGACTATTTTGATAGCTTGGAGGTGACTGCCGTTGGTTGAATGAATCAGGTAGGAAGGAATTCATATTCTGTGATGATCCATGACGACAGCCAAAATTCAAGACAAAATCTCAAAATCAATTGCTAAAAGTGATCAAGTTAAAGCATTACTTCGTCTTGAAGAAACATAAGTTAAGATAGGCCAAGCAACTTGCAAAAATCAAATGCTTAACTTAAAGAAAACAGCCCAAAAGTGCCAAGCAACCAACAAAAATCCAGTAACAAACCAAAGAAAAAAAGGTTGCTTCACCATGAAAAAATCAAGCACAAGGTTAACCAGCCAAGCCAAGCACCAGGCCAGGTCAGCCAAGCACCAAGCACCAGGCTAGGTCAGCCAAGCGCCAGGCCTGTTCAGCTAAGCACCAGGCCAGAACAGCCAGGTCCGCGCCCAGCTGGAACCAGGTCACGCCCAGCGTGGACCAAACTGGTGCCCACCATGGACCAAACTGGTGCCCAACATGGACCAAACTGGTGCCCAATGTGGACCAGTCTAACCTGGCTGACCTGGACAACCCAACCCAATTTTGAAGAAAGCTAGGTCAACTCATGGAACATCCTACTTTTTCTTTGCTTGAAGGCCAAGAACATGACCTCATGGATGACATAAGGCTATGACAAAAAGGAGGAGGTGTCACCATGCATGTAACCTAGCCCACCATAGGGGTCAAGTAGGAGCCAAAGTGGCTCTTCATAGGGGCCAACGATCAACTGCTTAGCTACCAAATAGGGCATCTGAGCGCCCAACACCTTGGCCTATATAAAGGCATGAAATTCTCATTTGTAAACATTGTACATACATTCTAAATTCTTCATAGTTTATTCCTCTTCTTTCCTCCACATTTTCCTCTCACTTTAGGTAGTGTTTAGGCTAGTTTTAGAGTAGTTTGTCATGTAATTCAAGAGGAGAATGGAGTTGGCAAAATAGGTGCAAAAACATATTTTGTATCGTACTTTGGAACTTAAAGCATCTAATCTTTGGATGGATGGCAAATGCTCCTACAACTTTCATTTGGATTATCGTATTTTTGTATTTCTTTCTTCATTATAATTTCATTTGAATTTTAATCATTCAAGTTGGTGCTTTGGTTAATTTTATTTGTTTGAGAAGTTCTTAATTCTCTTTTTCGATTGATCACCTAAAAACTGATTTCAAGTCATGAAAATTACTTGTCTCAAACACTTAACAAATAAACTAAGAAGTAGTTGTACTACTTAGTTTATTTGCCAAGTTAAACATGTTTTTCTTAATATCTTATATTCATTACTAGTTCAATATTATAGTAGCCAAGATTAGGGTGTGACAACCTAGTCTCTTTGTGGATATAATATTGTTTAGTAATGAATATAAGTGATCATCATTCTACCATTTTAGGACATACACTAAAAGGAGGATTTTAGACCTTGGTGTTTGGAGTTAATCAAAGTATAACATAAGAACTTGTCTAAGTAGTTCAAATACATAAGAAATAGTTCAAAGGTACTTAATAATTATGTAATAGGGGATTAAAAATAGGGGATAATTATTAAGTACCTTTGAATACCAATAGGTGATTTAATGGTATTCTAATGTAATTATTAAATAAAGAACAAAAGAATAATAAAATTAAGTGACCTTTAATTATTTACTCCCTTTTCGGTTCTTTTTATTAACAAACCAAACTTCTTCCTTAAGGAAGGTTGGTATTAAAGAATAAATAAATTGTGGAATGTAAATAACAATAAATAAAAGTTAGTTTCATCACTTTTGTATA
>NC_032016.1:4095396-4105660 GCF_001865875.1 Lupinus angustifolius
AGCCATCCATCCAAGGATTGGATGCTTTAAGTTCCAAATGAGATTACAAAATGAAGTTTTGCATCTCATTTGCCTTCTCCTTTCTCTCTTCAATTATAAACTAATAATTATAAAATTTACTTGAAAAGAACTTCTATGAACTAAGAACAAGAAGAGAGAATTGTGTTTCCAGGGAAGAAGATTTTCAAGGCAAGAAGATATGATATATGAAGTGTGAAGTGCCTTTGAATGGAGGAAATACCTCCCTATTTATAGAATTTCCCTGGCACCGCTGAGCTTGTTGTTTGCACCGCTCAGCAACTGACAAAACATTCAGCATGGGTTTGGTCACTTTGTCAAGTAGCTTTGTCACCTCCTTAAGCTTGACTCACCAAAGCTAGTTGTAAGCTATGGGACCAGCTATGGTGAACTACTCCTGAAAAGCCTATGGTGGGCTACTTGAAGTGATGTCATGCATGACTTCATGGTTGCCTGATGGCTAAGTGAAGTCTGGGAGGACACTGCTGAGCACACATGTGGCATCGCTAAGCTGCTTGTTGAGGAGCTTTAACTGTGCTGACTGAGATGTGGCTTGGTGCTTGCTGACCTGGTCAGATGTTTGGTTCACCGCTGAGCACACATGTGTCACCGATGAGTTGCTGCTTCAGCAACTTAGGTGTGTTCCAGGCTTGTGTCTGACCATTCCAAGCTTGAGTTCTACCGTGTCAGGTTTTGTCTGGTGCTCGGCTGAGCGGTCAAGCAGGTCCGCTCAACTGCTTGCTTGAGCAGCTTGGTTTGAGCCAGGTTGGTGTCCAGGTCAACTCAGCGTGGCTTGGTCCACACTCAGCTGCCTGCTTGAGCACCTTGAGTTTGACTTCTTTTTCTTCTTGGACCATGAGTCTTTATTCTCTTTTCTTTTTCTTGTTAAATCCGACAAAACACACAAAAAAAGGAAATACAAGCACAAACATACAACGTTGTGATATTTTATCTAAAAAGTGTTGTATTAAGTTGGTTTTTCTCAATTATGCTTAAGATAAGTGCCATAAAAGTATATGAAATTTAGGTACGTTTGGCACTTATCACTTCGATACCATTGTACCGGCGTTATAATTTATTCTAACAAAGCTGAGATGGGGCAAAGAAGGAATAACTTATTCATATGATTATTAGAAGTAAGTTGTAACTGGAATATTCTTGAAACCATTATACCGGCGTTGGAATTTATTTCAACAAAGCCAAGATGGCGAACAAAGAATAAAACCGAGTTCAGTTACTTATCCAAATAAAGAAAACACACCGAAGAAAAAACACTCCTTTCAACAAATTGGCGTTGTTGGTGGGGACAATTTGTTGAGGGGGAAAACCTCTAAAAAATCCTTTCAACTATGGTACCCTCGCTAATCACATGGAATTTTATACCTTAAACATATTTATTGAAAATTCAATTACTATAGCAAAATATTTATTTTTTATTTTTGTGTTTGACAAGAGTTTATATTGTTATGACGTATCCCTAGGTGCAAAATGGAAATCAAGACTACATGGTTCTGGTTTGAAAATTAATGGATTAGTTCGGTTGATTTTGAAAACATCGATTTGGTTGGGTTAATTTTCATTGATTTTAAAATATTTGAAATATATGATTATTAATTCAATGGACCTAATAGCTTAGAGAGGGTGTTAGTCGTAAACCTTCTTCTATTCCAGAGAAGTTAGAGACGACTCGAATCATGATCTTACTGTTAGGTATCAGTGGATAGAACACACCTAGAGATGGGGGTGGAATAGGTATCGCGGTTACCAATTACTGCTTTTTGCACTGAAGCCCTATTCTGGAAAAAGCCCCAATTAATCGAATGTCACTCTGTCTTAATCGATTAACTCACAGAAAGTAGCAAGTTTCAAAATGGCTTATTGCTCAGCCTCTCACCGATAACCTGATATAGATAAAACAAATATGCTTGAACAAAATTAAACTCAATATATCAAAGTTACAGTATCCAAATTATCAGCTAAAATTTGGCAATATTACAACTTGAAAAGTAAAGAGATTAAGGATAAAAAAAGCCTGCAACAACGAATTTTATCATGGTTCATTTGCTGGTCTACTTGCAAACTACATACAGGCCTTCCCTTCTGATCTCGGGTAATTTTCTTCACTAATATTAAAACGAATGTATTGTTACATGCACACTTCCAATACAGAAACTTAGATCCTTCCTGCTTGAATCCAAAAACCTACTTTCTTGGTTTGACTCATCTAATCGCCTAAGAAAATTTTTCTTACGATCTAGCCCCAGCCAATAAAACATTCTAAACTCAAGACATCTAAGTATTGGTGAAGACTCACTAAGTCTCTTTGGTGGTATGACACCAAGAGATGACTTCCCTTATTAAAACACAAAAACAGTACAAAAAACATACTCTTATCAAGCACAATGTAGCTCAAAATATCACAATTAAAACTCAGCTAAAAACCCTATACAAGACTCACAAGTAAACATGAATATGTATGAATTAATTGATGTGCGAAAACGGAGAATTTCTATCCTAGAATTCTTCTAAAGAAATGCAAGAATCATGCAAAAAACGATAGCGAAGGTTAACACATTAATCTCATGCAATTATATCAAAATTAAACCCTAAACATGATACTATCTCTCACTATCTTACAATGAATTTCTCTCTACCTAAATGACACAAATGAGTACGAAAAAATATGCAATTAGCAATTCTAAAAATGAATGAAATGATATATGATGCAAGACCTAAAATAGTAAACTACCTATATATTTTTCAGCTAAATGGTAAAATAGTAAACTACCTATATATTATGCTTATTAACTATACATGTTTTACCAATACATTGTGTCTAAGATGCACAAATAACATATATGATTAATACATGAACATATAATAATCTAGATGACATGTCTCATGTAAATGAATTGATTATTTTTAAGACTTGTGAGAATTGCACCTAGGTTTACCTAACCTAGACTCAATATCTAAGACGCACATCTAAGACTCTAAAAATGACTCTGGCAAGAACCTAGTCTAGATATGATATCCTTGAGTCCATGACACGTTGATTTGTTGAGTCATCTTCAAGCTTTAAATAAATCATTGTCTTCATAAAAATATAGGCAAATTAATAGTGCAACACTTTGACAGTTTGCACTTTCAATCTCCCCCTTTTTTATGATGACAAACTCCACAACAAATCTTATTTTGATGCATATCTTGATGATGGTTATAGAATGTGTGGTTGTTAATTTCAAAGTTAAGTACATAGCTGGACAATGGAAGCTGAATATTATTTACAACCTGCAAATCACATCAAACAACAAAGCAATATTTCTCTCCATTTTGACATTATCAAAAAGATAAATGAATCAATCTCGTCAAAAGTAAGAAGAGTTATATAATGAAATCAAAACTGTAATCAATCAATTAAATTTGGGAGTTCAATTAATTAACAAGTTGAAGGAAGCTTGAACAAGTGCACATGTTTACACACATTTAATCGATTAAAGTTCAATCTCATGCATACCAAGTGATAAATATTCAACAAAAGTAAATAGAAACTATTACAACCCAAACAAAAGCAAAGAGAAATATGTCTCAAGAGTACAAAACATAGAAATACTTGAAAATTAGCCAATAGAAGAACTAAACCAAAGGCAAACTAAGGTCAAAGGTCTTCTAATCTAAGGATGCGGAGGAAGGTCTTTGTCATCACGAACTGTCAGACTACTATCTCCTTGAATGAGGACTCTCAGCTTCTCAAATTTTGCAAAAAACCTATCATTTTATGCTTCAACAGTGTTTTGAACAAAACTCCTCATAGACTGATAGTGGTTATCAATGTAGGCAACCTCACGTTCCTTAAATTTCTCCAAGTCTATAGGGTAAGAGTCCTTCAAGGACTAAAAATGTAGATTTACTCTATTATTCAGCATTTGCTACATTGCATCCAACTGAGCTAATTGTTGAAAGATTTTCTTAGAGAGGAAGTTTTCCCCTCTCAACAAATCGTCCTGGAAGTAGTGGCAATTTGTTGAAAGCGGAAATTACCTCATTTTCGGTGTGTTCTTTTTATTTGATTAAGTAAGAGAACTCGGTTTTATTCTTTGTTCGCCATCTCGGCTTTCTTGAAATAAATTCCAAAACCAGTATAATAGTTTCAAGAATATTCCACTTACTACTTACTTCTTAATAATCATGTGAATGAGTTATTCCTTCTTTGCCACATCTCGGCTTTGTTAGAATAGATGTAGTCATGCAATAAGGAAGAAGATAAAAATGCAGACCAAACATGAATCAAATTGCGAAAGGAATCCATCAAACCAACACAAATACTCAAACTGGTGGTAATAAGTGAATCTCACTAATCAATAAGGAAGGCAGGTTTTCCCTAAAAGATGTCCTTGTTACCATGACATAAACCATTTAAATTACTATAGGACACCTAAAAAGCCAAGCAGTCTATATATGATTGAGGAGTTGTTGTTAAAAGATGAAGCATCAAACTTCATGCATTAACCTTCAGCTGAAATCGATTAACCCAACACACTTCTTGCACGTGGCACATATGGTGGGGCCTGTCTTGGCTTTGCTTTTCAAACTCTGGCAAGAGGATGAGTTAGCATAACTCTAATAGCTCAAATTACAAGTGCACGGTTATGTCATTAAGTAATAAAATATTGATCCCACGAGGATTGAAAAATTCATTTAATTATAACAATTGATTTATACTTAACTCAAATAAGGAATAAAATTAAATTTAGAACAATTGAGCAATTGATAAGAATAATTATGAAAATATTAAAAAAAAATTAAATCTAATTTAGGAAGAGTTTCCAGCACAAGGGTTACCGCCTTTACATTCACAAATCCTTGTTTTGCTCATTTTCATGAACTTTAAGTTGTAAGGGTGAATTGCTCTTTGATGTGTGTCATCCTCTCTCGAGCTTCGACACGTGTACTCAATTGAAGTCGCACCTACTCTCGTGGTAGGATCATCAATTGAATCATTTACTTGGATCTTTCTATCCAATCGCTTTGTAGCAACCCAGGGTGAATTCCGGAAACCCCCGAGAATTCTAAGACTGCTCTCGTGAATTAAGATTCTAGTTTGAATAACTGAATGGTCAGATAGTTGGGTTCACCTCCCGGTCCTTCCCCAATGTATCTAAGAGGTGTAATTTGTTGACAAGACAACTCATACGAATAAAATTCAGTTTAATGATTCAAATCACAACACTAAATGAAATAGAAGTAAGAACAAATGTTTATTAAATATAAAAGGGCATAACCCCAATCCTATAAATAAAGGGAATTACTCACTCATAATGGAGAAGAGAATACCAAATTCTAAATTAGAGAATTGTAATGTAAAAAAGTAAAGTATTTCATCCTTGAGGGAGAACCCTCATTTATCCTAATTACAAAATATTGGGCTAAGTCCAACAAAACAGATCTAAAAAATAGGAATATAATATAACATTCACGAATTCTTTTGGCCCTTCAATTGGTCTTCATATAGCCTCAACATCGAATTCCATCTTCTTGCATCCAATCTATACTCTTTTTTGCTTCATTCTACCCAAACTACACAACATACCCAAAAACACCCTCTCAACCCGAACAAATAGAAATAAAAGCTAAAAACAATCCTAAAGTCTTAATTATGTCCTAAAATGTAAGTTAAATGCAATACAAATATAACATACTTTCACATTCATCAAATCCCCTCAAGCTTATCTCTTGTTTGTCCTCAAGCAAGTATTATATCTAACTTTCACAATCATGTATGAATGATGATATAGAAACCATGACTCATGTTAGTTTTGAAACAATTTAGGCATCAAGGCAAGACAATCATAAATAAATTTAATTCAAGCTAAGTCCTTGAGTCATAACAATTGTATGAATTATGGTCACTCTTCTCTCATCACTCTCATGTGTTTACAGGTCATAGTATTTCGCTCAAATTTTCATAAAAGTAAATTACAATAGACTTGAATATAGACCAAATTGCCATTGACTGTATTTGAATGCATTAAAAAATTATGAAGTCTTTAAGTGGTTGTAACGGAGTCAAGGTAAATGATTCAAGGTGGGATAAACAAAGAATAGTAATTCAAAAGACTTACAAATGTTTCTCAAAATACTTAAACTTTATAGACATCTGATCAAAGCATTGAGATTCTTTTAATAAGCCTTACTTTATCATATAATCCTTTTTCGATCAACCCTTCTTTTTATAATACACTTTTTCAATCCTTTCTCATTTAGTATACTTTGTATTATTTTTTTCATTTTTTTTTCATTCTTATTATTTTTTCTTAAAGAGAAATGATGAATTTTTTCCCCACATTTTTTATGGTTTCTTTCACTACACATTGTCTTTTTACCCTAACCAAACATCACAAATTACCCCAAACTCTCATTTGAGTAGCTATGAAAAATCATTAAAGTTTAGGCTCAACAGTGAGCAACTAATGAGTTTTTAATGTTTATAGCAAGTAGTTGAAGATCAAAAGAAAAAGTCCTAATTGCCTCTATCATTTTAATGCATACAAACAGACTTCAATCTTGAAACAATCACAAATCAAGTTCTAGAATGTACAATAGTAGAAAATTATGCACTCATGAAAGAAAAAAGTTTATATACAATTTTCAATTCAAATCAGAATCCTTATTGTATTTGGTGCAAGTTTCTCACATTTGGTTCATTCAACAAAAGTTATGAAACAAAGACCTTTATTTAACAAATTTAATTCACAATTGTAAAATCTAATGTCTTTCATGCTATTATTTTATCAAAAGTTTTTTCTTCAATGGAGTCACAGATCAACAATCATCATTCATGCATACTTTTTCATTTAAAGCATACAGACAACACATAGAACAAAGCAAATGATCGATGAAATATGAAACATATGCTAATGCATGATAATATGAATATTCAATCTAAAAATTGAAATCTATATGATATGCATGACATGAATGAACTATCTAAATGCAAAACATTCTCAAGCTTAGAAATTTATATTGCCCCAATGTAAAAATTTAAACAACAAGAGAAAGAAAAAGAAAACTCACAGGTTAGTAAGAAGTATCCTTAACTCATGTGCAAATTATAAGTGGTTGACTTTATTGGGTATAATGGAAGTACTTGCAAAAGAAGAGAAAAAGAACCCAAATGGCCCATATGACCTTGATGGACTAGCTGCGAATATCCTATTTGAATGGGGCAGCTAATATGCATTGCAGTGTTAGCACTTTTCCATGTAATTTTTTTTTGGTTTTTTATTTTTCTAGAGTTTATGATTTTTTTTCTTCTAGCAGACACTATATACATCTCCTACAAAGGCTCTGAATTCAGGGAGGCACTAAAGCCGACACTAAAACACTAAAATTAATGAATTAAACAAATGTACCTCCAATATGGGTTGCCTCCCACGAAGCACTCGTTTAACGTCATTAGCTTGACGGTTGATCCTTGCGCATCACACAAGATCCCATGTACTCATACCTGATAGTGAATGTAATGTTTTTATTTTCATTTTAGGTGCTTTACCTTTCTTCCAGTTATCAGATTTAGGTGTTATCCTCAAGCTCTCCTCGTACGGGTTGTAGTGGAGTGTTGAGCTTGCATTTATAGAACCACTAACCTCGTCCACTTCCTCCTCAAAATTTGAAGTGTCACCTTCCATCATGGTTCTCTCCAAGAGATTCTCATATTTCACTTTAGGCACTTCCTCTTTCACTACTTGGTTCCACATATCAACCCTGCAACTTGAGTCCTCAAGAGTAGGTTGTTTAATAGATTTAGCAATATCAAATTCAACATTTTCATCCCATATGCTTACGGAAAGTTTTCCATTTTTATCATCAATTATAGCACTAGAGGTAGCCAAAAATGGTCTACCTAGTATAATTGGAATTTGTGTATCTTCCTCCATCTCTAGTATTACAAAATCCGTTGGAATGAAAAATTTCTCAACTTTGATAGGAACATCCTCCAAGATGCCTATAGGGAATTTGACTAACCTATCCGCTAGTTGAAGTAATATAGTAGTGGGTTTTAGTTCACTCACGTCCAGTTTTTTACATACAGATAAGGGCACGAGGCTCACACTTGCCCCTAACTCACATAAAGCATAGTCAAAATTAGTATTACCAATTAAGCAATGGATAGAGAAACTACCAGGATCTTTTACTTTTGGAGGCAATTTGTTTTAAATTAAAGTACTACACTCCTCAGTTAAAGCAATTGTTTCATAATCCTATAGTCTTCTCTTTTTAGATAGAATATCCTTAAGAAGTTTCATGTACGCATGCATCTCTTGTAGTGCCTCAATGAAGGGCAATTCAATATATAATTTCTTAAGGATATCTAATAACTTCTCATATTTCTTTTCTAACTTTACCTTTGCAAATATCTAGGGAAAAGGAATTGGTGGCATATATGGTGGTGGACCTACATACTTAGAGACATTTTCAGAATTTTGTTCCTCTTCAGGGAGTTATATCTCAATATGTTTCTCTTCCACTTGCATATCATTCTTAGTTCATGGAAAATCCTTAAGTTCCTCCCCAAGTAATTTTTATTAATTGTGATTTGATCCTCTTGTAATTTATTAAGGTTAACAAGTAGTTTTTCCTGACCTTCCATTATTGTTATAAGAGTGAGAACAATATGAGAAGATTGTACCCGTGAAAACCATGTTGGAGGTTTCCTATTACCTTTCTCATCCCGTTGTTGATGATTTAGAGTGTTGTTGCTCCTCCAGGAAAGGTTGGGATTGTTCTGCCTATATGGTGGGTTGAATCGTTGTCTGCTCCTCTCCTTGTAATCATAGTAATTGCATGATTCAGGTTGTTCATTGGCCCAAACTCCATGTACAGGTTCAATGAATTTTTTCCATTCAGACCACTCACACCCTTTTTCTCCACACCCCTCACATGTTGTAGTTATAGACCAAATAACATTAGCATGGTATTTTTTCAGCTTTCCAAACCTTTGAGAAATGTTCTCCAACGTGGAAATTACCTTTTCCATTTGATTTCCTGAATGATGTCTCCTCTCGTTTGCCCATTGGTGATGATTAGAAACCACATCCTCGATGATTATTGAAACCACATCACTTTATTTGCATATCAAGGCACCACCTGCTGAGAAGTCCAACAATTATTGTGATGGAAGTCTAGCCCACTGTAGAAGTTCTGAACCAACATCCATGGTGGAATATCATGATGATGACAAGCTTCAATCAACTCATTTAATCTTTCCCATGCCTCAACAATTGACTCCCCATATTTTTAACTGAAGTTTTGGATGAGGTGCCTATAGTGCACAGTTTTGGAAGAAGGAAAATATTTGTTAAGAAAAGCCTCATCCAATGTTCGTCATATTGCTTGAATTTCAGCATTTTGATTTCTTAGCTACGTCTTGGCTCTGTCTCTAATGGAATATGGAAACATGCGAAGATGAATGTCTCATAGAATTCCAAGAACTGATCAATATGGGCATTCAGATCTTCATGAGCTCCTCCTCCTAATTGGTTTTGCATCACTATTTGGATCAGAGCATATGGCAAAGAAAAATTCTCTGCCTCAATAGCTGAGCGGATTATTCTAGGACGTGAACTACGAGTATTAGGGGCTACGTAGTCGCGAAGTGGTTTTTTATCTTGCTCAATAATTGTTTAGACACGCACACGTCTGTCTCTTGCTCTTTCTCTTTGTTGCCTTCTTCTTCTACGAAAAGTTTTTTCAGGCTATGAGTAGTAATTCGAACTTTGATAAACCAAAGGATCTTGACTCTATGCCTTTGGCGACATTGTTCGGAAAACTTCAAGAGCACGAAGTGGAGCTTGGACGCCTGACTATGCACGAATAATCAGATTGCAAAAAGAAAAGTATATCTCTCAAGGCAACAACGTCTCAATCCACAGAAGAGAGAGAAGAAGATGAATCTGATTCAGATGTAGACGAAGAAACTTTAAGCCTTCTCGTACGCAAATTCGGGATATTCTTAAAGAAAAGAGGCTTCAAACGTTTCCAGAAGAAAGAAGCGCGGGAGTTTACTAGAAAAGACAAGAGTAAAGAGTGCTTCACGTGCCATGAATGTGGTAAGCCATGACATATGAGGTTCCAATGTCCTACTTACCTCAAGAAGGTTGCTTCAGATAAGAGTACTCTTAGGGACTTCAAATCGAAGAAAGCTTATATAGTATGGGCTGTACCAGGGGAGGACATGACATCCAAC
>NC_032016.1:4105760-4106510 GCF_001865875.1 Lupinus angustifolius
CGACATTGTTCGGAAAACTTCAAGAGCACGAAGTGGAGCTTGGACGCCTGACTATGCACGAATAATCAGATTGCAAAAAGAAAAGTATATCTCTCAAGGCAACAACGTCTCAATCCACAGAAGAGAGAGAAGAAGATGAATCTGATTCAGATGTAGACGAAGAAACTTTAAGCCTTCTCGTACGCAAATTCGGGATATTCTTAAAGAAAAGAGGCTTCAAACGTTTCCAGAAGAAAGAAGCGCGGGAGTTTACTAGAAAAGACAAGAGTAAAGAGTGCTTCACGTGCCATGAATGTGGTAAGCCATGACATATGAGGTTCCAATGTCCTACTTACCTCAAGAAGGTTGCTTCAGATAAGAGTACTCTTAGGGACTTCAAATCGAAGAAAGCTTATATAGTATGGGATGTACCAGAGGAGGACATGACATCCAACAACTTAGATGAAGAGGAGACAACAAAGTTATGCTTAATGACGAGAACAGATGATGCTTGTTGCTCAAATTCAAAAGAGGTAAATAGCAAGGTATATTATGACACCTCATCTACTTCATATGATGATTCTCCTCCTTATGAGGACTTATATAATGCATATGTCAAATTGCATGATGAGTTAAAGAAATTGGCTAGGATTAGTTCCGATAGGAAAAGAGTAATCCTGCTAAATGAACAAAAAATAGTTTCATTACAAAAAGAATTAGATGAACTAAAATTGGAAAATGAAACATTAGATTTGGAAAACGGGTTTGTGA
>NC_032016.1:4106610-4112013 GCF_001865875.1 Lupinus angustifolius
ACGGGTTTGTGAGGGGTATGGTTGATACTACCATCTTTATTCGTAGATTAGATAATCATGTGCTTTTAGTTCAAATATATGTTGATGACATAATCTTCGGATCTACTAATGACATTCTTTGTAAAGAATTTTTTGAGTTGATGCAGGGTGAATTTGAGATGTCGATGATGGGTGAACTGACCTTCTTTCTTGGACTTCAAATCAAACAAATGAAAAGCGGCATCTTCATTCATCAATCGAAATATTGAAAAGAGTTACTGATGAAGTTCGATATGGAAAAGTGTAAAGAGGCTTCGACACCTATAGGGTCCGCATGCTATCTAGATAAAGATGAAAATGGAAAAGCAATCGAGGTAACCAAATATCGTGGGATTATCGGCTCATTTTTGTATTTAAATGCTAGTCGCCCCAATATTATGTTTAGTGTTTGTATGTGTGCTAGATTTCAAGCTTTGCCTAAAGATTCACATTATACTGTTGTAAAACAAATCATGAGATATTTAAAAGGAACAACTAATATGGGGTTATGGTATCCTTGTGATGCCTCATTATCCTTGGTAGGGTATTCCAATTCCGATTTTGTAGTGGGACTTGTCACTTACTTGGTAGTTCCTTAGTTGCACGACGTAGTAAAAAGCAAGTGTGTGTTGCTTTGTCCACCGCCAAAGCGGAATACATTGCCGCTAATGTGTGTTGCGCTCAAATCCTTTGGATGAAGCAACAACTTAAGGACTTTGGACTTAACCTAGAAAATATTCCTATAAAATGTGATAATACAAGTGCCATAAACCTATCCAAGAAACCCGTTTTGCATCCTAGAACCAAGCCTATTGAAGTTAGACATCATTTCTTGCATGACCATGTACAAAAAGGCGATTGTATGCTTGAATTTGTTGAAACATCTAAGCAATTGGCTGATATTTTCACCAAGCCTCTCTCACGAGATACCTTCTATGTTCTTCGAAGAGAACTTGGAATTCTTGATGAAAATTATCTTGATTAAAATCGTCTAAAAATGTTATTATATGCATCGCATAATTAATGTCTATTATGCTTCAAAATGTATACTTGTTGTGAATGCATTATATTCCTATTATGACTCATGATCTTGTGTGTAACAAGCTGAAAATGTATATGTGATTGAGTAAAAACTGCTTGATAATTGTTAGAAATCTTTGCATGCTTTTAAAACCCAAAAACCTCTTGATTCTACAAATCTGATGTGAGTTAATCGATTAACTATCTTTCTTAATCGATTAAAATGAGTTCCAGTAGCAAACATTTTAATTTTCAGTAAATTTAATCGATTAAGATTCATTTTAATCGATTACCTAGGGTCATTTTCACTAAATTTAATCGATTAAGATCCATTTTAATCGATTACATGAGCTCATTTTGCTTCTGAAAACTTGGAATTTTTACATTGCTTAATCGATTAAATGAAGCACTTAATCGATTAACAACAACAAATATATTAGAAGCAGAAGCACTTTTGCCGCTTTTTCAAACCCTCTCTTCCTCATTTTCTTTGAAAATCTCAAATGCAATCAGCAAGTTCGAAAACTTAGCTTAATAAAAGTATTAAACCTCACCCTTACCTATTTTTGTACCTCACTTCATCCAATCCGTTTTTCTATTTTTCAAGAAATCCCATTCCCAATTCCAAACCCTAAGCTCTAGGTTCCCTCACTTATCCTTCTTCTCCTTTCATTACTCACGGTTTTCAATCAACAATGGAAAGAGAACGTTCGAAGAGGTTCAAGACAACTACTCATCGCACTTGTAGGCCTCCTACTGTTACATCTTCAAATCCGAACGTGAGGCACGACCGTGGAGACCCTTACTACTCACTCACACTTCAGGAGACTTGGTTGTCCAAATTTCTAGGAAGGAAACCCACCTACATAAGGTATGTTGATCTTACCTGGATGGCGGACCAGAATTTTTAATTTTCGTAAGGTATGCAGGCTCAGGGAGCTTTAATGTTTTTGGAATTAACGGGTAATTTGTACCCTACTTTGATTAGGGAATTTTACGCTAACTTCCGGTATAAGGATGGTAGATATTGGTCTATGATTTCGGGAAATCTATTTGAGATGGATAGTAGCATTTTTATGAATGTGGGTGGCTTATCCACTACTGGTGTTAGCCTAGGTGATTATGAATGACTTACTGATTTCGATGCTGCTGAGGTATATAAATCATGTCTGAGAGGTCCCCATCTGTATGTGCAGGGAGACTGACTAAAGCTAGTTCTTTATTGGTAGAGAATAGATTGCTTCACTATTTGATTGCATACATCTTGATTTAGAGGAACACCTATCACACACAACCTTCTGTCAATGATATGAAATTCATGTATGTTGCGAAGGAGAATATAATGGTTAATTGGCCTGAAGAAATTCTGAAGGTCATGTATAATGTCTCTACATCACAATCCAAATTGCCGCACTACAATATCTTCATATCAAGAATTATTGACTATCTGCATATTGACATATCTGACACCATCGTCACAGAGACTTTTGACAAAGATCACCATGTTGGTGAAAGCCTTATCCACAAGATGGGTATCTACAAGTATGGAAGTACTTGACAATACCTGGAAGATTTTACTGTAGTGGATTTGGAGCTATCTAATGATGAGGATCAGGCTGGTACAGACGAGCCTAATACAGAAACTCAGAGGAAACCAACTGGAACTGCACCGCATGAATCATCCTTTAGATTAGCTCAGTTGGATGCCATGGAGCAAAGGCTGAACAACAGAATGGACTTACACTTTCAGTCTTTGAAGGACTCTTACCACACTGATTTGGAACAATTTGAAGAGCGTAAGGTTGCTTACATCGACAACCACTATCATGCTATGAGGAGCTTTGTCCAGAACACTACTGAGGCACAGAATGAGAAGTTTTGTGCAGAGTTTGAGAAGCTGAGATTCCTCAT
Source organism: Lupinus angustifolius (assembly GCF_001865875.1). Taxonomy (NCBI): domain Eukaryota; kingdom Viridiplantae; phylum Streptophyta; class Magnoliopsida; order Fabales; family Fabaceae; genus Lupinus; species Lupinus angustifolius. Next base: position 4,109,560 of record NC_032016.1, read on the forward strand.
CCGGGGTGATAGTAGTCTGATCGTACCTGATGACATAGATTCTCCTCTGCATCCCTAGATTAGAAGGCCTTAGATCTTAGATTGCCCTAGGTTTAGTCCCTCTATTTGGCTAATTTTCAGGATTTATGCTCCTTTGTAATTTCGAGATATATTTTCTCTTTGCTTTCTAGATTGTAATTCTAACTATCTACTTTTGCTACAATTTTATGACTTGATATGCATGCCATTTGAACTTAAATCGTTCCTATTGTAGTTTCATTTTGCTTATATATGTCAAATATAGCATGATTGCATATTTAATGATTCTTGATCATGTTTGGTTATATGTATATCTTATGTTTGATTAAGCCTACTGCTTGAATGCTATAATGTAATTCTTGATAATTCCATGCTAGATTGGTTCATGTATAACCCTCCATGCCATTAAATATGTCATATTGCTATATTCTGTTGGTTTAATCGATTAACCTGCTATTTTAATCGATTAAATACTGGTAAATGTGTGCACTTGTTCAATTCTTTCATCAACTAATTAATTAATTACATTCCCAATATTAATTGATTAATTACAGTTTGAGTTCACTTCATATCTCTTCTTACTTTTGACCAAAATTTCATTTAGTTTATCTTTTTGATAATGTCAAAAGGAGGAGAAAAGTTGTTTTGTTGTTTAATATGTGCAGGTTGTAAATAATATTCAGCTTCTGTTGTCTAGCTATACGCTTTAACTTTGAAATCAACAACCATGCATTTTGTGATCATCTACAAGCTAGGCATCAAAACAAAATTTGGTGTTGAGTTTGTCATCATCAAAAAAGGGGAGATTGAAAGTGCAATATGTCAAGAGAGCACTTAGCTAGCCTATGTTTTGATGAAGACAAATGACTTAGTGAAAGCTTAAAGACAACTCAATAAATCAACATGCCAAAAATTCAAGAGCTTCATGTCTAGATTAGAGTCTTAGATGTGTGTTAGTTATTGAGTCTAGGTTAGGTAAACCTAGATGCAAATATCACAAGTTCTAAAAACTATCATATCATTTACATTAGACATGTCATCTAGCTTATTATATGTTCATCCATTAATCATACATTTTATTTGTGCATCTTAGGCATAACATAATGATAAAACATGTATAGTATTGATAAGTATAACATATAGTTAGTTTCACAATTTGGATGATCGACGATCTGTAGTAGTAAGACTTCACCTCAAGGGTGTTCATTTAATTTTCCCTAATTTTTCCCAGAATACCTTATGCAAACATCCGTAAGAAATTCTCTCATTTTATTATGATCTTAAGTCAGCTTTAGAGGTTTTTGACTTATAACCGTTCTCCTTTTCCTAGGTCGCCCTTGCAAATTTTCAACCTAACACTCATTTTGTTTTTGTTTTTTTTAACCCCTTATGTAACATTGCCCAGGTTTGGGCTTCATGAAACTTTTTTATTCGAGAAAACTTTGACAACCCAAAAATTGCCCCAGTGTGAGAGACTGAGGGTTATTCTTCTACTCGAATTGTTCTGCTAGACTTTGATTTGAGAGGCCTTATGCAAGAGTCATCCGGAAAAAACTGCCTCAGTTTGGGTGACTATTCCTCCTTTGATTTAGTGCTCTTTATTTCACGCACAAATCTTTAAAAATAAATACTAAAAACAATGATCATGCAAACTTCGTAAGTTTTTGGGGCTATAAGTGGTGATGGGAGAATTGAATATGAAATGGAAGTTATATTTGGGACTGAATGTTTATGTGGTTTATGATGGTGATCTTTAAGAGAGAATTTACTTCATGCATATATTGTTAGGTATCAGTGGTTACAATACACCTAGAAGGGGGGGGGGTTGAATAGGTGTCGCAGTTTAGAATAGCCGCTTTTCGAAACTCAACACTTAATGCTGAATCACCCCTAATTAATCGATTAACAGAACCAACTTAATCGATTAACAGAAATAGGATAATCGATTAACGAAACAGTTTTAATCGATTAAACAGAAACAATAAGCTATTACAGAAACGATTAAATGCAGAACAGTTAACCGATAATGGAACGAATAATAGAGCTTACAGATTGTATATCAGAATAGCATCCAGTATAGCATACAAATAGAATGTATCAATTTGAATCCAATATACCAATTAATCGATTGAAAAATAGTAAAGAGAGAGAGAGAAAAATCCTGCAACGCGAATTTTTATCCTGGTTCGTTTGCTGTCCACTGCAAACTACATCCAGGCCTCCCGGCTGACTTGGGAGATTTCCTTCACTATAACCGAATCAATATAATTTACAGACACATTATCCAATTACAACACTTAGCAAATGACAAGAAAACAAAGAAACTATTCAATGGTTTGACTCCCTTCCTACCGACAAAGAAAACGTTTCTTTCAGCGTAGCCCCAGCCAAAGAATCTCTCGTTCTTTCCTTTTCTTACACTCTAAGCAATGAAGA
>NC_032016.1:4112113-4156017 GCF_001865875.1 Lupinus angustifolius
TATGCCTGGAATGCACATATACATGTATTTATGCAATGCATGAACATATTATGAATGACATATCTCATGGATGAAATGATTTAAAAGATATATGCATATGAGACATGTATTAGGTGCCCTAAGCCTTGACTCAACTTAAACTAGAATCTAGTCTAAGCCTAGTACCAAATAAAGACTTAAGCATGCTGATTTGTTGATGATCTTCAAGCTCTTTTAGGCACAAGTTGTCCTCATCAAAACCATGACATTCAAGGAGAGTTTTCCAAAGTGTTCCTCTTGACATGCACACTTTCATATATGAGATACTTTTATCAAAGTTTAGTTTAGCGGAGTCAACATTTCTTTGCTATAGTGTGAATCTTAGGCAAATCGATCCTTAACAAGGTCTTTTTTGAGCTTGTACCATAGCATGGCTAAGGGTTTCTGAGAAAAGATATAAGGCTCAAATACGTGTTTCCCATACCCATTTCTCCTTTCTCCTATATTCTTTATTCTATTTTTGGATTTTTGTAATGTAATGGGTCAATGTTGTAATCTTACCCGGTAGGATGTGTATAGTTCTTTTGGTGGTATTAAATAGTGCATTTCATTTGCCCAAAATTTTCCCTGAGACATTGAGGTTTCTCAACGAGCTTTTATTTTTCTGTAATTCATTTTGCACTTTGACCGACAAACAATTTTGTTTGACTTGACTTTTACTTTTTTATCATTTGAGTCATAAGAGTTTATTTATTTCCTAATAATTGAATGTCAAGGAAAACTTATAAAAAACTATCCTCCTCGTGATATTGATGTTTTATAGGTCAATCACAAGAAATCTCCTTTCATAATGTCTATGTCTCAAATGGGGTGATTAAGGATATCTTCATAGTGTTTGGGAATTACCAAAGAAGCCTTGTATCATCGGAAAAATTTGCCTAAGGACCCACACCATATTGGTCTTATATTTACATCATCCTCCATATGATTTTTTTAAATCTTATATTTCACGTTAATGCAAGAATTTATGTGTTTTTTCAATAAATATAGTTAGTGGGATTAATATTGTTGGTAGGGTGAGGTATGAGATGAACAAATTTTCATGATCAATGCATTAGTATATACTTGTTAAAAAGATATGCAATAGAAAAAGAATCTTTATTTATAATAGGAAGTATGAGGGAATGAAGGAGTAATTGAGATTGAGTTGAACATTGAGCTCTTCAAAATGATGAGTATGGGCAACTTGTTTCTTTCCTTTTTTTGCCATATCAATTCAGTCGAGTCCAACAATATCATTTTTTTAAAACTCGATTGTCAACTCATGAACGCCCGTGACAATGGATCATGATATGCATGAGGTGTATGAATGAATGGGTTGAGTGATAGGAGAGTGCAAGGATAATGTATGTCTGCTATTTTTTCTTTTTTTAAATGAATGCAACTAATGTTGCATGAATGAATTCTTTCAAATGATGTGTTGTATATGTAATGTTTGGATGATTATTTATGTTCAATTTTTTTTGTATAAGTATAAGAATGTATGAATGAATGTTTGATTGATGAAATTTTTATTTTTATTTTTTTATTTTTTGAATGTATGTATCAATGGATGAATGAATGTGTGAATGCTATTTCTGACTTTTGACTCGTTATATGAATGAGTGAATGTTCGAATGCCTTTTTTATGAGTAATTGAATGATGTATTATTTATTTTTGAATGGATGTATGTATGAGGGAATGTATGTGTGGATGAATGGGTTGATTGATCATGATGTTTATTAATGTCAATGCATTTTGTATAGCCCTAGGGTATGATACTCGTAATTTAGCCCTTATTACAACATAGAAAAATGTCATGGTAGATTTGACATCTATAGTATTGTTAAGGCCAACTCGAAGTTTAAACGATTAAACTGCATGCTTATTAAGATGATAGAAAGATGCTATGGAAATTAGCCGTCCTTGTGGCACAAGTACATCAAAGTGCCATGACATCCCCATAACAAATAAAAAGAGGTTATAATGATAACATATAGAATTGATGTTATGCTTCTTGTGTCTTAAATAAGGTACACTAATAAGGTTTTGGATAGTCTATAGGTCACAATCTTATGGCGATATACTAGGTCTTGATTAGAGTGAACTCGATAAAAGCTCTAGACTTCTAAATGTCACCAGATTGCATCCAATCTTAAAAGAAAGGAAATCAAATATCATGGGTTAGTTACAAGAAGAGACTAGCTCCCCAAGCGGCTAACTCACAATACATGTTAACAATCTGGGTGGTCCATCACGCCAATACCAGATGTGACACAATGCCACTTACCAGCAAAGCTGTTCCCCCTACCTCAAACTTAATCTCTAATACCCGGGTATAAAACATATATGTGTGCAAACTCAAGTGTATATGTAAGTGTATGGAGAAGCATATCAATTTAAAATAAATTACATCACAAAAGCTACATAAAATATAGATAAATTAAAAATAATTAACTAAATGGAAATAAATAAAATGAAGAATGCATGTATTATTTATTTATTTTATTTGTAAAAAAAATGAGGGTATTTAGATCCAACAAATAACACTATTGGGCCCGACTCTCTAAAAAAAAGTTCTCAGCAGAGTCGGCAGCTGTCGCGCCCCAACTTTTAGTTGCATGACTTTTGGGCACAAATGATGGATGAATGATTTTTGGGTGATTTTGGATTGATGTTGGCTCTTTCTTTCTTCCTGCTTTTAGTTGGTGAGAGTACATATTTATAGTGAAATTAGACATGTGTTTTTTCAAAAACAAATCTCCCCCATTAAGAAGTGAGAGAGGATTAAGGGGATATGTTTTCTCCCTTAATGAATTTCGGATTTAAAATTTGAATTGAATTAATGTTTGTTTAAATTTTGAAAATTCGAATTTAATTATTCACTTATTTGAATATGATATTTTTGGTCGCAAGACACCGCATAAAATGTCCTGATTATTCTAAAAATGGCACAATACTTCCAATCAAGCGAAAGATTAATTGTAATATCCTCGAGTGAGTAAAAATAATAATTTTTTGATCCTTTAAAAATAAATTAGTAGGTGAAAACTGTTTTTTGGGTAGAAACACCTTAACGACTCTAAAAAAATCTCAAAGTTGTTGTATTGCTTTTAAAAAGATAGCAAACAATCATTTGATTTTCATAAAACCGCAAAGAATATTTCAAACACAATTTTTTTTCTGTAATTAAGAAAAAATGAAAATTATGTGACATTTAACATGTGTTTTGTTTTGTTCCTGAAATGGAATGTTACAATAATCAAGATAGTAAATATTCATTAAGTCACTTAAAATCCGTTTAAACAAATGTTTAAAAACCAAAAAATGAAAATTAAGTATTATTTAGTTATTATTGAGCCAATAATTACTCATTAAGATTTTTTGACACATGTTAATTTTTATTTTTTGAAATATGTTTATTTTTAAAAAAAAATTATATTTTTTGAAAAGTTATTTTGGCCGGACAAATTGAGTGTTCACAATGACTCTACATGAAAGATAGTGAATTTAAAAGGAAAACTTTCTTCATGAAAGAGCATGAACTTCTTATAAATAAAGGATTATGTTTATTAGAAATTTATAATTTATAATTAATGTTTGGTCATCATATATGTTAATAGAATTATATTAAATATTTATTTAAGGGGTTATAAAATAAGTTATATAATGTTGACAATGGGTAGAACTTTTGAAAAAGTGATATAAGCTTAATGAATGGATACTCATATTAATTCATAAGGGATAATAGGAACATCATATGTTAGCAATCAGGAATCCAATTCAAGGATTCAGTTGAAGAAGATGATTTTATCAATACTCTTAAGGCATACCAAAAGAAAAGATTTAGATCCAGGTTTGTGTTTATATTCTTGTTTTGTTATGTGAGATAATGAAACTCAAAATCGTTAAAGAAATTGGTAATCCCCCAATTAAAAGGATTCTAAAAAATGGTATGAGAGCCTTTGTATTGAATTGTGATTCTCCTGAAAAATTATCGAGGAAGGATATTTTCCTCAATTTAATACAAACCATAGTTTATTAAATTGGAAATTTCAATTGATTATTTTGGGTGCATCTTAATGGTTTGAATTCACTATTTCACTATCAAAACTTGTACTGCATGGATCTCGATGTGAGCTAATATTTATTTTCAATTGTTGCACATGTATTATTGGATGAAGATATAATATATTTTTTATGTGCATTTATTAAATGAGCTAGGAATGTGAGGGAGAAATATTTCTTAAATTAGTTAATCTAAAACAAAATAAAAAATGGATCCTTGAAATTTTATTTTTGCCAATTTAGTAATAGAGAACAGCCATATTCATATTAAATATGTTTGCAGAATTGAATTCGCTATATATATATATAACATTTCATCCATTTTCCATGTATATTTTGTTGTATTATTCATATATATTATGCAAGAATTTACATGATGCATTTCGTGTTGATAGATATGACATACATTTGCATTATAATTGATATACATTGCATGGTATCATTTTTAATATCAGTGTAATATCTATATATCGATAGTGTAAATGTTTATACATAGTCAGTAATCAGTATATTATTCACCACTCATTTGTATTATTTTTATGTAAAAGTCAATGATAATTGAAAATATATGGCAAATAATGCAATAACAATATAAAAAATCTTATACTATTAGCACATATATCTTGTTCTCTTTTAACATATTTGTTATGCATAAATACTTGTGGGCCATTTTAAAATGTTTGCAATTTTGCAGATATAATGTTTTATTGAGGACGTTCTTTAACACCCATGGAGAAGATTGTTTGCTTCCATTTGTAGTTTAAATGTAAAATTGGAATATAAATGACCATATATTTTCTTTTATTTGATAGTTTTTTTTTGAATTAGTTGATGCAATATATTGTCAAAGTAACATTTATTGCAAAAAATTGATTTGATTAAAATTACATGAATGTTAGTATGATATTATTTATGATAATTATAATCGGTTCAAAAGAAAACATATATAACTTGACCAAATAATAACATACATGTGATCATAAATATGTAACAATTTTAAAGTTTTTTTCATATGAATAATAGTCGGTTCAAAGACAGACTATTGCTTGACAATAATAGTTATTAATATTTGATCATTACATTGTGAGTATCACTTACAAATTAATTTATTAGTCCAAAGACTATAAATTAATGTTGTTCTAAGTATCTTATGATAGATTTATTAAGTGAACATGTCTTGCTTTACATATTACATGACTTGCTTGTTTATATGTGAACATGTTCTTAACTTTTTATGTTCTATGGACTTGGTATATTTTTCTTGCGCTGCAAATATTTATGCTCAAGATAAGAATATCTCATTGTTGAATGAGGCAAATTTAAAGTCTGCAAGGAAGTTGTAGAGATAATTCTTGATTGTATGGATTTAGATCTCACACTTCATATGAAGAAATCCATTTCTACTCTAGAAAATCTTGATGATGTTAAAATTGAGAAGTGGGAATGCTCTAATAAAATGTACCTAATAATCATGAAGCACTATGTTCCAGAAGCATTTCAGGGCTATATTTCTAAGGGTCAAAAATACTTTGCTAGGAAATTACTTGAAGAAATTGAAAAATAATTTGCCAAAATGAAAAGGCAGAGACGAGTAACCTTTTGGCTAAACTCATCTCCATGAAATATAAATATAAAGGGAATATAAGGGAATATATTATGGAGATATATAATTTCTCATCAAAAATCAAATCACTCAAGTTATAGCTTCGTGAGGATTTGCTTGTGCATTTAGTTTTGATCTCACTTTCTACATACTTTGGGTAATTCAAACTTAATTATAACACTGAAAAGGACAAATGACCCACCAATAAGCTTATATCTCTTGGTGTGTAAGAGAAGATAAACTATAAAGAGATGAGAATGAAAGTTATCATTTGACTATGACCTCTCAAAATAAGAGAAAACATAATGAGAGTGTTGTAGAATGACCTTTTCAAGAAAAGAAATGAAAGAGTAATGCAAAATTTACATGGTACTTCTGTAAGAAGCAATGACACATAAAGAAAGAGTATCCTTAATATGCTACATGGAGTGTCAAGAATGATAAAAAATTTATTCTAGTTTGTTCTGGAGTTAATTTTGCTTTTGTAACTAATGATATTTGGTGGTGGATTGTGGTGGTACAAGTCACATAAGTACCACTATGCAGGATTGCTTGGGGAGCTGACACCTAAGTGATGGTGAAAGATATATTTTGGTGGCAATGGAAAAATGATTACAAAGGAGGGTATTGTAACTTTTAGATTACATTTAAACGTTGAAATTCATTTGGATGTATTTTAGACTTTTTTTGTAACATCTTTAAGATGAAATTTAATTAGTATTTCTATCTTGGACAAATTTAGTTTTTCTTGTTCTTCAAGAAAAAATAAATTTATCTCTACCAAAATTTAAATGTTGTTGATTTTAGTTCTTTAATTGATAATTTGCACATGTTCAATATTTTTAGTTTCAATAATGAAATACTAACAACAAAATCATGTGCTACAAATCATAATTTAAATGAGAATACCTTACGACACAAGTGTTTAGTTCATATATATATACATGTATATACAAACAAATAATTCAGATATTTGTGCAAAATGAAATTCTTGACCATTTGGATTTATTAGACTTTGAGTTCTATGTTGAATGCATAAAGGGAAAACAAATAAACAATAAAAAGAAATTAGGCACCAAAAGATCTGAAGACAACTTAGAACTAATACATACACATATATATGGTCCTTTCCTATGACCTCTTAGAATGGACAACCTTGTTTTTTTATGTTCATATATGATTAATATAGGTATGATTACCTATATCTAATACATCAAAAGTTCCAATCTTTGGATGTCTTCTAGTCTTTCATGACTAAAGTTAAAATTGAACATGAAAATAAAATTAAGGCTATCACATCTGGCCGAGATGGTGAATACTATGGTAGATATGATGGATCAAGAGAACAACGTCTAGGACCTTCGCACTTTTTCTCAGAAAGTGTGGAATTGTTCCACAATACCCCTTGTTAGGCAAACCGACATAAATTGTGTTATTGAATGCTAAAACTGAAATCTTAAGGATGTGGAGAAGTATGATTGCTCAATCTTCCTTACTAGAGTCTCTTTGTGGAGAAGCCTTAAAGACCATAATGGAAAAAGTATATAAAAACACCCTAAACTTTATGTCTTTTACGAATAGGCATCATGAACTAACTTTTCTTTCTAATTACCCCTTAAACTTTAACTTTTGGTGAAATTGATCCCTACATAATGATAATGTTAAACTAAAAGAAATAAAAAATTCTAACCCATTCATTTTTTAGTCTACACTATTAGTTTTCTTTTATTATTGTATATATATAAAAAGTGGTTTGATGCCATGAAAGATGAGATTAAGTCTATGCCGGATAGTTTTGGGATCTTGTCGAATTACCTAATGGTGTATAACCTATTTTTTGTAAATGAATATTTAAAACAAGAAGGATATAAAGCCCGTCTAGTTGCTAAAGGCTACACTTAGAAAGAAGGTATTGACCAGAAAGAACCTTTCTCTTCAATATCTTTGATTGATACTTTTAGAACAATATTGGCACTATTAATGCATTTCGATTTAGAGCTCCATTAGATCAACGTCAAGACTGCATTTCTAAATGATGAGATTGATGAAACAATATATATGGTACAACCAATTTTTTTTTGTCAATTGACTCAAAGTCTATGGTATATAAATTAAAGAAATTCATCTATGATCATGAGCAAACTTCTCGTCAATGATATCACACATTCCATCAAGTCATTACCTCGTATAGTTTTGAGGCAAATAAAGTTGATGATTGTATGTACCACAGATTCAATGAGAGCAAATTTATAATCTTCATATTATATTCCAATGATATCTATTCGCTAGTAATGATATGAGACTATTGCATGAGGCCAAGAGATTTCTAACGAAGAATTTTGAAATGAAAGATCTTAAGAAGCTTCTTTTGTGTCAGGTATTCAAATACTAAGAGATCATTCTCAAAGTGTCCTAAGGTTGTTATAATAGATCCCTTTTGATAAAATCCTAGATTAATTCAACATGAAAGATAGTAAGGCAGGATATACCCCCATAGCTAAGGCATATAAGTTTCTCTATACCAAAAATGACCTTGAAATATATGAGATCAAAAGATTCTATATGCATCTGCAGTAGGAAGTCTAAAATATGTTCAAGTTTGCCCATGTCCCAAAGTGTTGTGGTGGAAGTTTTGGAAGATACTTGAGCAATCCTAAAATAAATCACTAGAAGACAATCAAATGTGTGATACATTACTTGAAGAGAACAAAAGAGTCCATACTCACTTATATAAAATGAAACAGTTTCGAGATCATTGAGTACTCTAACTTTGATTTTGCTGAATGTCAAGATAGCAAATGCTCCACATTTAGATATGTCTTTAGTTGGCTGGAGGTTCTATCTCTTGGAATTTTGCTCAACATACACCCATGGCTCATTCAACCTTGTTTGTGAAGTTCATGACTTGTTTTGAGACAGATCCTGGGATATTGTTGCATAATTTTGTGGGTAGCTTAAATGTGTTCGATGGTATTGAAAGGCCATTGAAATTTATTGCGATAACAAAATCATATTTCTTTATTCCAACAACATTATAAGTTCTACAAAGTCAAAATTTATTTACATAAAGTTTTGAATTGTTAAAGAAAGTGTTTAGAATATACTAAATTCCATAAAAAAAATACAAGGACAATTATTTATGCTAGCCCATCCGTTGACTACGAGTCTAACACCTAACGTATTTCATGATCATATTGCTCGTATGTGTGTTGTTTCATAGGATACCCTAGTTTAGTGGGAGTTATTTGTTTTATAGTTTATCTTGGAATCCAATATTAGTTTTATGCATAATTAAGTTGATGGTTTAGTGTTCTATTTTGAACTTTACTTATGTGTTTTTGTAAGACATAGATGGCACTAATAGGGGGTGAATTTGCAGTCTTAAATCTATGATAGATTTTTCTACAAATTCCAGAGTTAGTAGCAGCGAAAAAAGTTATGCAGAAAATATCAAGTAAGTTTAAGGATATAAGGGATAAGAGAGTGCTTCCATATGGAGTGGCGATGCCATACGCAAAAAGGAAGAGACTCATAGAATGGTAGAGGCAAATAGAGCTTTTCCACATTTTCGTTAATCCACGAACAAGATCAGGATCTATATAGACACATAGACCCATGGATCCATACATCTCGATCGGAACAAAATCAATAGAAAAATAATTGGAATTGATCGATATATCTCTCGAAACAAACGAAAAGAAAACGAAAGACGAAACATAAATCATAGATCGACTAAGCCCTCTCGGGGACTTGCTTAAGAATAAGAAAGAGGAATATTATGTAAATACCATGGAATAAGGTTTGGTCCTGTTCATGGGGATTTTGTAAAAATTCCACTCGAGAGAGAGAAAATTCGAAACAATTGGGATTTTTTTTGGAGATTGGATGTAGTTACTAATTCATGATCTGCCATGTACAGAATGAAAACTTCATTCTCGATTCTACGATATTTTTTATGAAAGCCTTTCATTTGCTTCTCTTCAATGGAAGTTTTATTTTCCTAGTTATAAAGTTTTATACTGGTTCACCTTCTTGTCCACTGAAGGTTACATCTAGTACTCTTGCAGCACAAGAGATTTCTCCACTAGATATTAAGAGTAGTAATTACAAATTCTCACCCCGAGACTACCTTTTACATTACTCACTCTCTAATACCTATGTCACTCTTTGGAAGAAAACCTTTTCAAGTGACTCTATCCCCTTTCTTATCACACCCTTGTGATAGAATGTATTTTAGAAAATTGAATAAAGAAAACTTTAACAATGGCAAGGATTGCCTTTACAAGATATGAACACTATGATCTCTAGCAATCCTAGAACTCTTTATACACTTAGTTATAAAGCCCAGAAGGTTTGAAAATCTTTGAAACCACACTTAAAGCAACTTCAGAAAATTTAATCTCAAAGTTAAAAACAAGTTGTAGAAAGTGCGGAAAAAGTGTTAAAAAAATTCAGATTGTGTATGTGAGTTGTGTGTTTGAATTATGAGTTTCAATGCCTTTAAATAGGCTTTCCAATCAGCCATAACACCTCAATGAAAAGGTAGGATTTGATTGGAATGAAACCATTATGTTTGGGGTGAAAGATGTTCAATTTCAATATGAAAATCTAGTGTAACACCTCTCAATAATCGATTACAACATCGACGTAATCGATTACCCGGATATTTTGTCCAACTGAGTAATCGATTAACACATTGTGTAATCGGTTACTCTCATATTCTATAACTTTGTAATCAGTTACTCAAAGGGAGTAATCGATTACCCTATTCAGTTTTTTTTGGGTAACTCGTTTCCTCGTTATTCACTTATGTAACCTGTTACTTAGTTTTGGTAACCTGTTACTTAGTCACAGTAACCTGTTATACAGTATTTTGAAAATTGTTCTCATTTATACTTGTAGTTTTCAATTTTCTTTTTTAGCATTACTACTAATTGTATATTATAGAGTATAAGTATAGAAGTACCTATACACTTATACTCTAAATTCCTTGAAGCTTTATCTTCATTGTCTTCATAAGTATTCTTCCTTTTTTTTATGTGATGTTGGGGTCTTCATCAAAATCGTATCAAGGTTAGAAGTAAGATCTTCTTCACAATCTCCCCCTTTCTGATGATGACAAATCAATATCTTCTTAACAATGTAGTTTTCTGAGAGTAGCAAACTTTGTGATATTTTGACATGACTTGAGTATGCTCCCCTATTTTGTATGCTCCCTCTTTGATTTGGAGTTATGTGTCTGAAAGAATTTTAAACAGAAAATTCACTCTCCCAACTTTTCTTCCCCTTTTGACTTCGTCAAATAGAAGAAAAGTCGAGAGTCGAGCACACGCGATATGTATATAGCAAACAAAAATGTAACATAGTATAAAACTAAAAAGATTTTCATACATTGTTAAAGCAACCAGAAAACATGTAAAAAAATGTCAATAATCACGCAACATTACAAAGAGAAACTTAGACATCAATTATTCTAAGACTCAGGCTCGGTACTATCGTCATCAAGATCCATGTTGTTGATCTTATAGGATAGACATTGAAGTTCAACTTGGATTTGTTGATTCTGAGCATCAAGAGCATTCACCCGATTAGAGATATAGCCTCGAAGAGAGAATAATTCGTCCATGATCAGCTGATTGGTAGGCATGGCAGCAGATGAAGATGAGTCAGCATGAAATTCAGAAGGTTGAGGTTTAGGAGGGTTAAGAGAGACATTTGCAGTTGGATCGGCAGGTGCAGCCTGTTTATCACTTTGATGCTTATAGATTCCATCAATTTGGTCTCGAAAGAAACCCATTTTGTGGATCACATCCACATCGATCTTACTATCACGTGCATCAAGTGTGATTTTGGACTCACCAGTAGTGAATACACCAAAATGCTCAAGTATGTTGGTGATTATGATTGCATAAGGCAAGGGGTTGTGAGTTTCTCGCACAGACCATATTTGTCTCATTAATGTCAAATTCCAATTGATTTGAAGGTTATGCTTAAGATCATACATCAATTGTAGTTCCATGTCATTAATTTGTGAATTTTGGAACTATGACATAGATAAGAAAGTAGTGAAACAAATGATCTTCAAGATTGAGATTTCCTACAACAAGGATATCTCTACTCTTTAAAGTTTCACCTAAAGCATGTTGCTTACGCATTTTGATTTCCCGTTTAGAGAATCTAAACATAGAGAATCTATCATAATTATCTCATTCACATACAAGACCAAAATTGTTTATGCTACCTTGATAGGATATATTACAACATATTGAACTGAAAGTCTTTACATCTAAAATAATTTATTTTCCTTTCACTACGGATGTTAAAGGGTGTTTCCTCAAGTTCAAATTGTAGCAAAATACTCTAACAAATTTAGGGTAGTAGGCATTTGATTCCTCACAGAAATCAAAAAGATTTGTTGCCTAAGTAGAATAGGGAAATGAAAATCATCAAACTCAAAGTTACTTATCTTGCCATACTTAGGAGCAAAGATTGGTCGTCCAAGAAAATGCTCTGAGAAGACTTTGTGTTGTTCATCATTAGCGAGAAGTCGTGCCAAATCCAGAGGGTTAGCCTCAAAAGATGAAGTGCCTTGCTTCTTTTCAGACACACTGGTATTTTGCTTCTTAGCTTTTGATAATGAAGCCATGGATTGAAGTTTTGAAAAAAAATAGGTTTTGAGTGTTTGAGAGATTTAGGGATTTTTTATTTTAGCCACTAAACACGAAATTTTTGGAATAGAAATCTTTAGAATTGAAAATGTGATATGAAATGACTCAAAAATTACTCAAATTGGATCAAAGATGAAGTTTTTAGAGGAAAAATAGGGTAGACACGAAATAGGGGTTTGAGGAAGAAGATGAAATGTCTGAAAAATGGAGAAGAACACTTAAATATTGGTTTGAGTATTCAGTTACTCAAGGAGAGTAATCGGTTACTCAACATAAAATTTCCTAGAATTGAAACAACAAGTTATCGATTACTAAAGGTTTCTGCCATATTCAGTAATTGGTTACTCTCTAAAGTAATCAGTTAATGAAAATTTCTGCTATATGCAGTAATTGGTTACTCACTAGAATTTCGAATCTTTAGGCATACTGATGTCTGGTAATCGATTATTAACCATATGTAATCGATTACATACCCCAATTTTAAGTACAAGTAGGCATAAGATATACATAATAAAGCAAACATACAATCGTGTATAAGCATTTAAGACAAGTAAGCTTCATCAAGTATGTCTAATTCTCGTCTAATTTTATAGAAAGGTTCTTTTGCCAAAGGTTTAGTAAATATATCTGCTAGTTGGTCATGATTATCAATAAATTCTAGAGTCACATCTGTCTTTTGGACATGGTCCCTAAGGAAGTGATGTCTTATATCTATGTGTTTGGTTATAGAATGGATTACTGAATTCTTTGTGAAATTTATAGCACTAGTATTGGCACACTTTAGGAGAATGCAGCCTAAGTCTAAGCCATAATCTCGTAATTATTGTTGAAGCCAAAATACTTGAGCACAACAACTACCTGCCGCTATGTATTATGCTTCAGCAGTACTTAGGACAACACATGCTTGTTTCTTGCACGACTATGAGACTAGTGCATTTCCTAATATATGACAAGTACCACTTGTGCTTTTTCTCTCAGTTTTGCATCCAACAAAATCTGAATTTGAATATCCTACCAAATCACATATACTTCCTTTTGGATACCGTAATCTAACGTCAGTTGTGCCTTTTAGATATTTCATGATTCTTTTGACAACAACTAAATGTGATTCTTTTGGTTTTGATTGATATCATGCATACAAACAGACACTAAACATTATATCAGGTCTACTTGGAGTTAGATAAAGTAGAGAACCAATCATACCTTGATACTTTGGTATGTCAATGTATTTTCCAGCTTCATTTGTATCAATGTATGTATCAGAACCCATAGGAGTGGCAATTGGCTTGTAGTCATCCATTTCAAATCTTTTCATCAAGTCTCTATAGTATTTGGATTGACTTACAAAAATATGATCCTCGAGTTGTTTGGTTTGCAATCCAAGGAAGTAATTTAACTTCCCCATCATGGACATTTCAAACTCCCCTTGCATCTTTTTTCCAAAATCACTACACAAAATCTCATTAGTAGAACCAAAAATAATAGCATCTACATATATTTGAACAAGAAGAGCATGATGATTTATTTTCTTAATAAAAAGTGTAGTGTCGACCTTTCCTTTGGTAAAGCCTATTTCAAGTAGAAAGTTTGTTAGATGATCGTATCCAGCACGTGGAGTTTACTTTAAGCCATACAGAGCTTTTTTAAGTTTATATACATGAGAAGGATGTTTGTAGTCTTCAAAACCTAGAGGTTGTTCGACGTACACTTCTTCTTGTATATAACCATTAAGAAATGCACTATTTACGTCCATTTGATATAACTAAAAATTTAGAGAGCAACCATATGCAAGTAATAACTAAATTGCTTCAAGTCTAGCAACATGAGCGAATGTTTCGTCAAAATCTATTTCTTCTTCCTGATTGTATCCTTGTGCTACTAGTCTAGCTTTATTTCAAACAATTATTCCATTTTCATCTGATTTATTAGAGAATACCCAACGAGTTCCTATAATATGTCTATTATTCGGTCTAGAAACAAGTTCCTAAACTTCATTTTTCTCAAATTGGTTTAACTCTTCCTGCATAGAAAGAATCCAATATTCATCCTCGATTTCATCATCAATCTTGAAAGGTTCTATTTGAGAAATGAATGTTATGTTTAAACAAGCATCATTTAGCTTTACACAGGTACTGACACCATTAATTATGTCACCAATGATGTTGTCAATAGAATGATCTCGATGAGTTCTACATTCTTTTGGTAAATCAGAATGAATATGCTCTTCTTGAGAAGTTAGAGTATCATCCATTTTCAAATACTCAATATTGATTGTTGTATTGGTAAAAGACTCTTCTTTTAACGGGGAACTTGGAAAGTCCTCTTCATCAAGAGTTAACCCATCCTTTATTATAGGATTGGTTTCATCAAAAGACACATGAAAAGATTCTTCCATGGCTAGAGCTCTTTTATTGAACATTCTGTAAGTTTTACTCATAAGAGAGTAGCCTAGGAAGTGTCCTTCATCGGCTTTTGCATCAAACTTGCCTAAGTTGTCTTTACCACTATTTAAAACAAAACATTTACAACCAAATACATGCAAATGAGAAATGTTTGGTTTTCTACCTTTAAAGAGTTCATAGAGGGTTTTCTAGAGAATTGATCTTATAAGAACTCTGTTTGAAACATAACATGTTGTACTAATTGCATGAGCCCAAAAGTATTTTGGGAGATTAGTTTCATTCAACATTGTACTAGCAAGTTCTTCTAAGAACCGATTCTTTCTCTCTACAACACCATTTTGTTGTGGTGTTCTAGGAGCATAAAAATTGTGATTTCATCACAAAAATATTTTAAAGAAGCATTTTGAAATTCCCCCTCCATGATCACTTTTTATAGTAGAGATTTTCAGTGATTTTTCATTTTGAACTCTTTTAGCATATTTGGTAAAGGCATTAAATGTCTCATTCTTATGAACTAAGAAGAAACTCCAAGTATAACTTGAATAATCGTCTACTATAACAAGAGAATAATAGTTACCACCATAACTTTTGGTCCTTGATGAGTTAAATAAGTCCATGTGTAGTAACTACAATGGTCTATCGGAAGAAACCATATACTTAGGTTTGAAAGAAGTTTTTGTTTGTTTACCTATTTGACAAGCACTACATAGTTTGTCTTTAACAAACTTCATTTTGGGTAAACCAAAAACTAAATCTTTCTTAATTAGTTTATTCAAATGATCCATATGAATATGAGCAATTATCCTATGTCAAAGCCATGCATCATGATTATTATTAGAAACTAAACATTTTATTGATAAAGAAGAATCTAAGTCAATCATATATATATATATACATATATTATTTATTCGTTTACCAATTAGTTTAGAGTTTTTAGAATCCTTATTTTCGATGGTGCACTAATCAGGATAGAATGCCACATGGAATCCTTTGTCACATAGTTCACTTATGCTCAATAATTTGTGTTTGAGTCCTTCAATATACAACACTCCTATAGTTGTTGAAGGTGGCTTACCGATTTTACCAACTACAAGTATTTTTCCTTTGTTATTGTCACCATATGTAACATAGCCTTTGTTCCTTGGAGTAAGGACATAGCACTTATCTTTGCCGTCTGTCATGTGCTTTGAGCAGCCATTGTCCAAGTATCATAGATTGAAGACGACTCTCAAGTTATCCTGCAAAACAGGTTAAGTTGTATTAGGTACCCAATTTTCCTTGGGTCCTACATAGTTAGCACCTTTCTCAACCCATCTATAGTGACCTAAGGGAACACCATATTTTCTAATCTTGCAACTATTTGTTATCTGCCCATGGTTCTTGCAATAAGTACATATGGGATGATGCTTATGTATCCTAGTTTTATTGTTACTACAATTAAATGCATGGATACTTTGCTTCTGAAAGTTTAATTTCGTTGAGACATTTTGTTTCTTAGAAACTTGGCAGTTAGAATAGCCAAGACATCTTCGGTCTGTAGAATGTCTCTGATCTTGAATCATTTTGTCCAGAGTTTTGCTACTCTTGTTTAATTTATTAAGTTCAAGACTTAATTTTGAAAATTTCTTTTCAAGAGTAATGCAATTTTCACATGAAGAAGATGATGGTTTATTTTTGAATACTTCTAACTCAGTTTTTTGTTTTAAAAGCAATTTAGTGAGTTTGACATATTCATCATGTAAGTTATTAAATGCAATTTGTAATTCAGAAGAAGAAAATAGTTTAGTTTCATTTACCTCTTCATCGTGAGAGTGATAAGATGCCATTACTAAGAGATGAGCTTGTTCTTCATTTTCTAGTTTAGAGGCAGAACTGGTATCATTGTCTTCCCGAGCTATGTATGCTCTTCGTATAGTCCTCATTTCATTTTTCCCTTTGAACGAGGTTTGAACATTCCAACTTCATGTGACAAGGCTTACCACATTCAAATCATGTAAAGTTTTAGTTTGAAGTGGAGGCGTCATCATTCTTGGTGATTTTCTTCATTTGTCCAATTTTAATGCTTTTGTTCCTTTTAAGAAACTTGTTCCGATTCATCTCATGATGAATCATATCTAATTGCCTTTAATTTTAAAGAGATGTGTTTCTTCTTCTTTTCTTGCTCTTCATGTTGGTCAAGTTGGCTGAGTTCCAATTCGTGATCCTGCAATTTACCAAATAAAGCAGCCAAAGATATTTTTGATAAACTTTTCTTTTCAGACATGGTTGTTACTTTTGGTTGCCTTGTTCTGGTGAGTGATCTCATAACTACTAAGTTCAAGTTACTATTTGATAATATTTTCCAAGTGCAATAAGATGATTTGTAAGGTGAGTAAATCTCTTTTGGAGATCTAGTACTTTCTCTCCATGCTTCATATAGAACATTTCATATTCTTGGGAGAGTATTGAGTCTCGACCTTTTGACTTCCTCAGTTACTTCGTGTGTAGTCTCTAGAGTATCTCACATTTCTTTAGTAGATTTTTAGTTTTATACTCTAAAGTATTCATCAATGCCAAGTGCTGAAGTGAGGATGTTCGTTGCTTTGAGATTGTATTTGATGTGAACCTCTAGGGGTGGTTTGCTTTCTTTGTTGATCGTTCTTGCCTGAAAATTAATTTGACTCGTGGAATAACACTTTTATATAATGACCATTTTTTGTGTCACAACTTTATGAATGTGTATATGAATGTGTATGGTTTAACGTAAGGCACAATCGGTATATATTTTTTTATTTTTATTTTTATATTTGGATAAAAGAAAATGGATAAGAATGAAGGGGGAAGGCACCACAAGCAAAGTAGCTTGATAAGCCAAGGAGCTTCGCCACAGGGAAGGATCCTTGATAAGAACAAGGTTAAAGCGCCACACCAATGGTGATAAGCCTATGAACGCCACAAGGATGGATCCTTGATAAGTTCTAAGTGTAGGAGCAATGCTCAACTAAAGAGGAGTTAATCCAAACAAAATTCAACTTAATTCATTCATGCTGAAAAGGAATACATAAATAGGAATTTTGAGATTGACTAAGTCCTAATTTGAATTTTAAAATCCTAATTCAACATGTAATTAATTGGTCTTTAGTGTGAGTTCAATGGCATATTTTTTTTGGCATGGAGTTGGCCAAATTTCCTTGAGTATTCAGCCATGTGTTTATTTGTTTTGTGCCTTGGTTGGTTGACCTTGAATGTGGACGGATTCCTCAAGGAAAATGCTTGAAAAGGAAATTTCATAAGTGCACATCTTCATGTTTTTTTATTTCAAATTGGAGTAGTTGATTGCCTTTTGGATACTTGCAAATCAGAATTAATGCCTAAGGATTCACACACCGCTTTTGAATGAAAAGCCTTTACTACTTGCCTTTCTTGGAAAGAACATAAATGCTTTGAATCAGACTTGAATTGTTTCCTTTCTTGAATGATCCTTGCATTGAATGAAACTTGATGAGATTAAAATAGGCTGGCTGATCTTCCTTTGTAGTCGTGTTCTCCATGAAGAGAATTTTTCCTTAGAAATAATCAAATTCCCCACCCTCATATTACATTATTTAAATAAAATACTTAACAATAATTTAAAAATACTCATAAAACTACCCATGAGAATTAATCTCATTTATTCATGCAATAAAATAAAAACAACTATGCTAATAATTCTTTTGCAAGAACATGGCCTCCAAGGGGTTCTCCTAGTCAGGTGATTTGTCTTTTAAAAATCATAGGTCGCCCCCTTGGTTTACATCAGTATTGCACCTTCTTTTTGTCTTCACTATTCCATGAGGATTTTGGCTTTACTTCCCTTATACCATTAACAACAGTGAAAGGTTCATAAGGTTCTTCCTCAATCACATTCTAAATATCCAGAGCTTGAGATTCTATAATGACTATCATCCTCATTTTCCATAAGTCATAGAACTCTCCAACAAAACTTGGAGGGCGATTGATGTTGAAACCTTCTCCTAGAAATAATCTTGAGGCCATCTTAGATACAGGATCAGATTTGAGAATAATTTACTCAAAATAAGCTTTGATACCAATTTTAAGACTAAGATGGCAACTAAGAGGGGGGTGAATTAGTTGTCGTAAATCTATGATAGATTTTTCCGCAAATTTCAGAATTAGTAGTAGCAGAAATATTGTGCAGAAAAATATCAAGTAAATTTAAGGAGATAATGGATAAGAGAGTACTCAAAGAGTTTTATACTGCTTCACCTTCTTGTCCACCGAAGGTTACATCTAGTACTCTTGCAACACAAGAGATTTCTTCACTAGATATTAAGAGTAGTAATTACCAATTCTCACCCCGAGATTTTCTTGTACCTTACTCACTCTCTAATACCTATGTCACTCTTTGGAAGAAAACCTTTGCAAGTGACTCTATCCCCTTTCTTATCACACCTTGTGATAGAAAGTATTTCAGCAAATTGAATGAAGAAAACTTTAACAATGGCAAGGATTGCCTTTACAAGATTTAAACACTATGATCTCTTACAATCTTGTAACTCTTTATAAACTTAGTTATAATGCCCAGAAGGTTTGAAAATCTTGGAAACCACACTCAAAGCAACTTCATAAAATTTAATCTGAAAGTTAAGAATAAGTTGTAGAAAGTGCAGAAAACGTGTTTCAGAAAAATTCAGATTGTGTATGTGAGTTGTGTATTTGAATTATGAGTTCCAATACCTTTAAATAGGCTTTTCAATCAGCCATAACACCTTTATGAAAAGGTAGGAGTCGATTGGAATTAAACCATTATGTTTAAGGTGGAATTGTTCAGTTTGAATCTGAAAATCTGGTGTAACAGCTCTTAGTAATCGATTACAACATCGACGTAATCGATTACCCAAACATTCTATCCAAATGAGTAATCGATTACCACACTGTGTAATCGCTTACTCTCATATACTATAACCGTGTAATCAGTTACTCAAAGGGAGTAATCAATTACCCTGTTCAGTAATTGTTGGGTAACTCGTTTCTTTGTTTCTCACTCATGTAACCTGTTACTTAGTTCTGGTAACCTGTTACTTAGTCACAGTACCTTGGTACTTAGATCCAATAACCTGTTACACAGTATTTTGAAAATTGTTTTCATTTATACTTGTAGTTTTCAATTTTCTTTTAAAATATTTTTGAGCATTACTACTGATTGTATATTATAGAGTATAAGGATATAAGTACCTATAGACTTAGATTCTAAATTCCTTGAAGCTTTATCTTTATCGTCTTCATAAGTATTCTTCCTTTTCTTCTTTATGTGATGTTGATGTCTTCATCAAAACTGTGCCAAGGTCGGGAGCAAGATCTGCTTCACATTTTTTATATGTAATTATTATATTACAATTAAAGATTATGGATTGATATCACTAAAGGCTTAAGTAGGGCCAGTTAGAAATAGACATGTTTGTGATGAAGAATGCATGAGTTCTATAATTGAAATATAAGATAAACCAAATTTTATTAAGGATAAGTCTAAATATAAATAGCATATAGATGCACACATAAAGAATATGTGATATAATTGTTTCAAGAAATTATGAAGCCAATTGTTATAAATTTCTAATTAATTTTTAAGCAACATATATTTTAATTCAATTATATTAACTACTTATTTAAGAGATTATATAATAAATGGTATAACGTTGACAATTCATAGGACTTCTAAAAAATCTGATATGAGTTTAATGAGTGAATACTCGTGTTAGTCCACAGGGGTAATGCAAACTCTATATGTTAACACATTTGGAATGGTTATCGTCCCAAACTAAATTATAAACAATTTTCCCTTCTTCCCTTTAGAGAGAAAACATCGGTTCCTAGATGAATTCTAGGTTTTGGTTGAGGAAGATCGTTATACTTGTACTATTAAGGCATACTAAAGTAAAATATATGAGAATATAGATCAATGTATGTGCTTGTAATCTTTTTTTATTGTGTGAGATCATGAAATTCAAAGCCCTTAGATAATTGATAATTTCCCAATTAAAAGGATTCTAACAATAGTCCCCAATTGAAGACACAAGATCATATAAACAAATCAATTATCTTAATTCTATTAGAGGAGGAACTAAGGCTATAGGGTGTGTATAATTGGAAGACTAAATAACCTACATGTTGTACGATGGACATGAATTTGGATACAAGACTAAGCACAAGCTCATTTTCCATATTTTCTACAATAATATTCATGTATATATTTTTATGTTGTATATTCATTTCATGATTTGATATGAATGATTTTAACTATATGATGATATTATTTAGTAATCATCTTTAACTAAATCTTCATTCATTAACATTTTCCAACAAAAGATATACCAAAGTATTTGTTAGGGTTAAAACCCTAGTAGAGCAATAAAATTACTATTATAAAGAAACTAAGAATTATAAAAAAAAATTACTTTTTATTCATGTCCTTTAATTAGGTTTAACATACTTTAAATAGTGCTAAATAGGAGGCTATGGACTTCTAAACCGAAATCCATTTTATTTAAAATAAGATGAATAAGATTCTATTTCTTCAAAATATAATCAAAACATAATCTAACCATAATCTTTAAACTTAATTGGTGGATGAGTTATTCTCTTAGATCTGGATGTGGTATCCTCAATAATGTTATTGGACTCAGACGGTCCAACATTGCCCATCCCTTGGAGAGCAACCTTGTCCTCAAGGTTGGACTAAAATTTTGTTTGTGTTTATTCTTATTGTGCCCTCTTGTCGATTTAGGTTGTAGTTGGTCTGATAGGTGAAAATGAATGACCTCTATGGAACTTGTGTTGTGTAGTCCCCAATCAGTGTGCTACTCTATTATTTGAGTATTAGAGGAGATAGTAGTAGTCATCAGATCATTAAGCCAGTAGAAATTTTTTGGGTTTACAACGATACCCAACAATATATTTTTCATCGCAATCGTAACATAAACCCTGAGCTCGTCTTGGTTCATCTAGACTCCACTCTTTCAAGGTTGGAACCACACTGTCTTGTTCAACAAAACCATCATTTGTAATGCGAGAAATTTGTATGGGTTTCTCCCCCAAATCTTCTTTTAATTTAACGAGTAACCCTTTTATCTCCATAAATTGATCTGCAATTGGAGAATGGTCAAAATATGGTGTTGGGATCTGAGATGGTAGTGGTTGACATGATATTGGCTGCGGAATTTCCCATGGATATTTGTCGATGACATTGTTGTGATAATACTTCTTCCCATTGTTAGTAAGATACTTCCTCCATAGTGGTGAGTGTTGTTGATAGACGTGGGAGGGTGAAAGATATGATTGTGGTTGTGAGGTTGATTGATGCAAACGCGGATATGTGAAATAACAAGGTTGAGGTTGTGGTTCTGGTGGTGGTTTTGGCGTTGGCCATTGTGTAAATGGAGGGATATAAGAATTAGGTTGTGAGTTATGTTGAGAATGATAAGGATAATATGGTGGATAAAAGGGTGGTGGTAGTGTTGGGTTGTAAGTATAATGTGTAGAATATATGATTACTTTGGAGGGATGTGTTCTCAATGAAAGTACCAATGTTAGGGTTAAAACCCTAGGAGAACAATAAAATTACTATTCTAAAGAAACTAAGAATTATAAATAAAAAAAACTTTTTTATTCATATCCTTTAATCGGGGTTAACATACTTTAAATAGTGCTAAATAGGAGGTTGTGGAATTCTAAACCTAAACTGTTTTATTTAAAATAGGATAAATAACATTCTATTTCTTTAAAACATAATCTAACTATAATCTTTAAACTTAATTGGTGGATAAGATATTCTCTTAAATCTGGATGCGGTATCCTCAACAATGCTATTGGCTTAGATGGCCCAACGAAACCATATTGTATGCTATTTTTAACTTTATATCTACTATCATTGGAATGTACATATTCCTAAACCATATATATGGATCATAATCCGCCAATTTGATTTTCATGGCATAGGTTGAAATTAGTATTATGAGAACTAGACTAGACTGGGTGGTCTCAGTCTGATTGCTGATTGAATTTGAAAATAGTTATGATTTGGAGTCTTAACAAAATGAGGGATTGAGTTGCTTTGAACCGAAGAAATTCAGGTTCGGCTGTGTTCAACTCGGTTAAATTGGAATAACCTAGAAAATGAATCGGACGGTTCACTAATAATTAAAAAGCTAATATTTTATTTTACTTTGGTCCAAAAAATGAAGAAATTTTACTTCAATATAATGTATAGTTAATTATATAATTTTTTACATTTATATATAATTTGATAGATAAAAGTTATTAATTATTTATGAAATCATCCAATTCAACCAAACAATTTAACTGTTTAAATCAGTTAAAGCTAATATGTGACATCTTAGTCGAGTTTCACAACATTGGTGAAACTAAAACTACCAATTCCCCCGTTGTCGCAATGGACTTCTTTGATTGACAAAGTAAAGCAAGATATGCAATTACGATTTAACTTAAGCGAATTATAGTTAGAGTAAATCACTTACTCATACATGAGAAATAAGTATGATCTTTTAAATAAAAAAGTTAATGAGTGTAGTTAAGTTAAATAAAATATAATATACTGTGAAGACAAATCCAAATAATTTAAGAGTCAATGTTTCTTCATTATTTTTGCTTTGTTGCAAAATGCATCAATAATTCTAATGGAATATTATTTAAATTATTATTATACTATATCGTAACAAAACAAAAATAATAAAGATGTATGACTTATATACTATTTGAATTTTTCTCTAAAATATATCATATTATGTTTAATTTAATTACAATTATCACATTTTTTGTTTAAAAGATCAATTACACTTATATCTCCTTCAAGGTAGTCAGTGTAATATATTTATATAAATTAGGAAGTTTATGTATGTGTAGAAAATGGATGAATGATTTGTATAATTTCACTAAAACTAAGATAGTACGAGTGTAATTTATCTATTAATTTTTGTTTCATTTTGGTATGACATTTCCAAATATGTTAGTCTGGAGAATTTTTACTTTAATTTATTTTGTGATGTTTGAGACTTAGATTGTGTTCTGCATGAAGTTAATGAACGGCAAACAGGATAAAGAATAGGTCAAAAGTATTAATATATGCATCTAATCCTAACAAGATTTGTTGAAGAAATCTCATAAACCCTTTTATGATGTGCTTTTTACATATGTTATTCATGGTTATTATGCAACGACACTAAACATCACAAATCTGCCATAATCTGGTTTTGGATCAAGAAAGTATTTGTGAGTTGAACTTATAAGTATATTTTATTGCTCTTAAGTTTTCTATTTTTTCTTTCCAATCTAAAATCTAACTCTTAGAGAGATCTTGAATGATCGGAAAAACATAAATTGATTTTTTGTTTGATTGAGTTGAGTCGCTTTCTCAAGGTGTGAGGAGGTTTTAGTTTGTTTTCTTATTTTTCCATACTGTGATGGACCTCTTGACACTTTTATTTTTGTAATTTCTTTTACTACCTTGCATCTGATTGTTGAGCTAATGTGTGAATTTTTTTTTCAAGGGGACAATTTGGTGATTGAAAACAGTTATCAACTTGGTTTAAATTTGCCAATTGTTTCCGTGGGGTAATTTAATTTCTAAAATAATTGATTAATTTGTAACATAGAAGAAATTAATATTATTGAAATCAATATATCATTGATCAAACTAAAGAGTTTTAAAAAGATACTATTAAAATTAATATATTTATATATATACTATATATAAAGACAAAATATTGTGTAACTATCATCATAGACTAATATACAATTTTATATTTTGTCCATAACAATTTTAGTTTTTACAAAAAAATCATATAATTCTATGTAACTACAATAACAATCTATCTTACCTTAAATGGATATTAGTAAAATACGAAAAATATAACATAAAGTGTATCCAACAAAAAAATTATAATTCTTCAAAATAAAATATATAAAAATTGAATACTTAATACCATAAAACAAGAATACGAGTTGGTAGACACAAAATATCTATCAACACGCTAATATATATAAATGAAATATTCATGTGAATGAATAAATAAACTAGTCAACTCAAGGAGAATATACTAATTAAGGAAAAAAGTAAAAAATGGGATGAGTATGAATGATGAAATGAAACTCCAATTAAACAAATGCATCAAATCAAAATCTGTAATTTACAACTTATACAACACCTTCATATCCTTTTCCCTTGTCTCCCTCACTTGGACTCTCATCACTCACTCTCTTCAAATTAACTCCAAATAAACACCAATTATTTAGTTAATAATTGATTAATTAAACTCTACTTGAACCAATGCTCTTTTAACGACCAACTCAAGTCCAAGAACCACAATTAATTAATTAAAGTCTACTTAGACCCATGCAGTCCTGGCTCACCTGACTCGAGTTCAGTGAGAGAGATATCAGTTATTGAATCTCCTTTGGACGATCTCCTACTAGTTCTTGTGGATGGCTTTCGAACTGAATCACCATCTTCAGAGGATGCCATCTTTGATTTCCTCCGAGGTTTGGTTGCAGTCGGTGGCATGCCATCAGGCAATGGAGATTCAGATCCATGGTTGGAACCACGACGGTGCCGCCTCGAGTGTCGAGAACTACCAGATGAGGAATCATGAACGGAGGTGGATTCTGAGGATGCATCGGTTGATCGATGGCGACGTGTGTGCTTATGCTTGGTGTGGTCATTGGAGTCGTTGTTGTCGATTGATTGGTGTCTCGACTTGGGAATGAGATGTCGGATCTTAGATCCTTTTGAACTTGAATTATTATTGTTGTGCTCTGCAACTGTTGCAAAATATTTTGTCACAATATTAATTTAGAAATAATTTTGTTGAATTAATATTAAATGAATTTCCTACTAAATTTCAATCGGCAAATTTAAAAACTATGTCAACAATCAGTATTAAAAGAATTTCATAATATAGCAATTAATATGATACCATCTCCAATTTAAAAATTCATAACTATTAATTGTATGTTGACATATTTTATAGAAACTCCAATTAGGGAACTCTTTTAATATATATCAAATATCATCCCCGATTTAAAAATGTGTCAACAATTTGACCACTCAAATGTTACATTACATGTACCAAACAAATCTTAATGATTGATAGTTTTAAAATTTAATGAAATATAAAACAAGCGTAGGACATCTTTTAAAATTACGTATGTCATATTCTTTCTAGTCTTGTATGGGCTTTCCTTACAGCTAGTATGTAGTTTTTCTTCCTTTGTGAATAAAAATGTATTATAAACCATTAATTATCATATTTCAATTTTGTTGCATGTGTGAGAATCTATATCTATATATGTGTATATGCAAACCTTCAAGCTTCTCTGTAGCATTTTCTGTTCCTTGTGTGGGTTCTTTATACTCATTCATCTGCATAAGTTTAAAATTACAAATTAAGAAACAACAAAGGCATGCTTCATGAGGAAGAATAATAGAGCAAATAAAACAAGAAGAGGAGAATGAGAATAGTACCCAGCTTGGTGCATTTGCTGATGGATCATCTGATCCAATATGTGCCACATGCTTTACATCTGTTGGGAATCCAATTTGGATTTCATCTTCTTTCTCATCTGTAAAACTTATTACAATTTATTTAGTAACTCAATGACAATAAAATGCAGATTTATCAATGCTTGTAAGATTAAATATAGAGATTTTTTGGAAGGAAATACATGGCAATTGATTTGATACCCATCTCTCAAATACCATTATTAATAAAAGTCAAGAAAAAAAAAGGGTCCCCAAAAAATTATATTTTACATTGTAATCCCATGGTTAAGAAAGTAAGGATTTAGTTTTAAGATAAATGAATGAAAATGAAAAACTTCGGAACCATCATACAAAATGTTTTATAGTGTTGAAGTCATCCATTTCGCTTCATTTTAATCTAAAACTCAACTGACAAACATATCCTAAGTATCCAATATCCAACGAAATACAACTAAGTTTAAACAAAAGAAAAAAGTTTCATTAGATAGCAATACCTGAAATTCTAAGTAATCAAAGTTCTAAGTGAAATTATTCTTATCATCATCCACCTCTCTTCCACCCCGCATTAAAAAAATGTTCATATATATTCGTGAATAAGAAAACTTGGGATATGTTTAAGTAAATTTACTTGCATGAAGTTAAGGAAATGGACTTTCACTTACCAAATATTTGGGATATGTATTTAAACCCTTTAAAGATTCCTTTCACCTTTGTAGACATTATATAAACGAAGCACTTTTATATAATTGCACCAGAAACCTTCCCCTCCAAAGGTGCTGGTCCTTTAAATCTTCAAGGAACTAACTAAAACTTTCTGAAAGATAAAATAAGCCAACAAAAGATCATATAAGAAATCTTCTTTGTATATCAATCAATCCTTGGGCCATATCATGCTACACAATAAATTTAAAAAAAACGAAGAAGCATTCTGCAAAATCCATTTATCAATTAAGCTTTAACTGGTGATCATTCTGGAAGAAATTATTTTTGTCCATATTCATAAAATGAAGAAACAAAAACAAAAACATCATTTGCTTGGAAAAATATTTAATTAATTAAATAAAAATAATAAAACTCCTTATATATATAGCTACCTTCAGAATATATGTTTAAATTCATGACAAAACTTTATTGGCCTCCTTAATGTTGGAACCAAAGAATCCCATGCATAATATAAGAGGGAAAAGAACACATATAACAATGAAGATGGCTAGTTGAGAGAAAAGTTAAGAAAATTTGAAGAAAGAGATGTGCATGCAGCAAAATTATTGAGCAATTCTTGGTTGGTTTTGCTTTTGGAGAATAAACCAACCAAGAAGAGGGAGTCTTCAGGGTGGAAATTCTCAAAAGTAAAAACCCAGAGAGCAATGGATTTTGATCCACCCTCTCTTCAGGTTGAGACTCAAATCAAAACTTGTGCACAACGTCTTTTTAGGTGAAAGTCCTACAATTTTCAGGTATAAAAGCTATATTTGGTAATAGCGTTTTGAATGGTTTTCTATATTTCTTTCAGTGAAAGCACGAGAAAAAAGGTTAACAAAGGATAATTGGTGAACCATATAAAGCTATGTTCATTCTATTTATAAGAAAATTGATGTGTTAGGAGCTTTTAGCTTTTCAATTTTGTTTTTTTTAGCACTTAACGTTGTGATATAAAACTGCATGACAATCTTGTGCATCTAGAACAAATTATTAATATTATTATTATGGAGATGGCTAAGGAATGCCCTACCAGTACATGTGTAGGACACTTGATATGGAATATAAGATAAAAACTTTGCATTAAAGGTTGGTATAATTATGTACATTAACTAACAATGTTAAATTAGCTAGTATATTTACTATAATTTTACCACTTTTTGATTCTATAAGGAGCATCGTATGACTCTATTATTCATACCCAAAGATTTATAATATATAACCAAAAAAGAAAGGTTTATAATATATTTTATTGGACCTCCAAATTGTGGTGGATCAAAGTGGGGATTTTGGGCAGCCACTAGACACTACTTATTCATAATAAAAGCTATTAACAAAAAAATTACCTTAATTTTAAATAGCACTTTTCGTTGTTTTAAAAGACTTGACTTATTAATAATTGAATAAGAGTTTGAAATTTTTATTAATTTTTTATTTAAATCGTTAAATTGTCTGTATGTATTCTTCTATCAACCTATTTTTGTAATTTAGTTGCAAAAACCGCAAGAGGTTAAGTAATGGGAATTAATAAACCAATTAATCAAAAAAAAAAACTTGTATGAAGATACCTATGATACGCATTTATGTTTATTGGTGTTATTATTTATGATTAAATTTTAATCAAAATTAAATTTTTGATGTGTTGGTAAAACTTAATTGGTTGTCTCCACCTACATAATCTTTATGCAAATATTTCTCTCAACCAATATGTATTTCTCTACCATGTTTTGTTTCGTATAAACTAACGCATGGATAAAAAGCTTCATAACATCATTAGTTAATAAACTAAGGCTCCTCTTGTTTTCTTTGCTATTCACATTTTTATCTCAAACCAATTAAAATACATCGTTTAATTGAAATAAAATTTATAAAAACATAAACTAATCTTATATATTATTTGATATAATTCTATTAAATAAGGACATAGAAATAAGATATTTTTAGGACAGAGGATATATTCCTTCCTTTTCCACTAAATATGTGGTTCAATTCCATTGTATTTGTTATAGTATGGTAAAACCGGGATTGAAAGGTGGCTTTAGTTTTTTAGGACCCGGCAAAGTTTACCTTAGTTATAAGAAATTGTTATTAATTTGGCTTCCAACAATTCAGAATGGCACCAAAGATATTTTAGTGGTTGAGTCATGATCAGATTGTTTTCTTTAAGATGTTTTATGATACTGTTCAAAACATGCAAATATAATATCAACCACGTCATCACCAAGATAAGATAATTCAGTTGTTCGTTTCGAATTCTTACTGCAACGTAAAAATCAATCTCGAATATACCCACAATTTGGCTATCATTACCAATTCTCAAAATACATATGCTATGATTATCAGTGTCAATTTTCAAACTTCTACATTTCCAACAATCTGACTACCAATGTCAATTCTCGAGATTCCTACAATTTGTGTCAATTTTAATACCACGAAAAGAAATAGAAAGAAGGGAGCCGAAAATGTTGCAATAGAAGAAAAGTTGAGGACTTCTCTATTGGGACGATTTTTCTGAATATGGGAGGCCTTTATTTATAAGCGGAGACCCCCAACGACCAAGTCGATCCAACGATCCAGAAAAAAGATCTCATTCAAATGACCATAAGATTTGATGGTCATGATGAGTCTCATGGTCACACGACCGAATCTTTCTCTATTCTTCCTTCAAACTTCAACTGTGAACTAACTTAGTTAACACGTGTGCCAACCGTGTATTGACTTGGTCAACACGTCCCAAAAAATAAAAAGTTCATTGGGTCCAAGCCCAAACACAAACCGAGTCGAGCAGACAATGATAGAGGAGGTGGTGGTGCATACACATTTGTGGTGGTTTAGATTATGTGTGTCCTCACACACCATAAAACCTATTGTGCCCCTTGGGTTACATCCTTTAGGGTGCACTAAAGGCTTATAAACCCTTTACTAGTGTCTCCTCCATCCTATGTGGGGACTTGGGTTTTTTCATTTTACACCCAAAAGTCTCAATTAATGACCCCATTAATTAGGTGTGTTCCAACAATCCATACATGAATTTCTATGGTTTCTTAAGATTATGTATAAACAAGGGTTTCATAAGAAGTGACCCCACTTCCACATTTACATAGGTGAGTCCGTCAAGAGTATTCTTGTAGTCTAGGTGCTTATCTCCAATTACAGTATTTATTTCATTAAGAGTTTAACTCGTCCTTTTATCTACTACAGGAATCATGTTTCTCATCATTTTATAGCATGTTCATTCTCATATCACTTCACAACTTGTTATTACCCATTGGACCTATTTCTTGGGATCTCCAATCAGTTAGGTATGGTTACCATCATGAGTGATCCTTGTTCTAAGAGAAATAGTCACATACTCTTAGAAGTTTTATGGACTTTCTCCCCAGCTAATCCTTTCGTCAAACGATCTGATAAGTTATTATCAGTGCGTACATGATTCACTTTAATAACTCTTGTCGAGAGTAGCTCTCTAATAGTATAGTGCTTACGACATATTTGGCGTATCTTGCCATTATAAAAACCATTCTCAATCTTTACAATAACTATGGTACTATCACAATGGATCAACATAGATGGTATTAGTGTTTCTCATAAGGGAATATTTATAAGCAAGCTTCTCAGCCAACTTGTTTCTTCACTAGTTGTTGCTAGTGTTGTCATACCAATTTCTATAGTAAACTGAGCCAAAATAGTCGGTTTCTTTGACTTCCAAGAAACAGTCCCATCAACTATTGATAAGTGCCAAAAATACCTAATTTTTATACACTTTTTATGGCACTTATCCTGTGCATAAATGTGAAAACCAACTTAATTCAACACTTTTTTAGATATATTTTGTGTTTGAATAATATGATTTTTGATCACCTTTTGTCCAAGTTTTCCTTGAGTTGCATAGGAAATTGGACCAAAAAGAATGCTTAGACTTGAAGAAAGAAAACTTGCTTTACCTTGAAGAAATCAAACCAAAGTACATGACACATGTGTGCTTAAAACTAAGCATGGTAAGGTGCATGCTTAAACTTAAGCATGGCTAAGAAACTTGGTCTTGGTTGGAAGATATTAAAGTAAAAAAACTGCTCACAAAGCTGTCCAGCCAAACACAAAGTTGTCCAGCCAAACATCAAGCACCAGGCCAGGTCAGGCAGGCTGCTCAAGCAGGCAGCTGAGCATGCACTAGGTCAGTCAGGCTGCTCAAGCAGGCAGCTGAGCGTGCACCAGGTCAGACCAGGCTATTCAAATAGATATATGAATGTGGGACTAGGTCAGCCAGGCGCCTAGCCCACCAGAAAAATGGTTGCTTCGCCTAGAAGAATGACTATATCATGGATGATGTCACAAGCCAAGTAACTAGCCAAAGCTAGCTTCTGAGCCAAGCACATGATCTCATGCATGACATATGTTCTGAATAGTCAATTAGGAGGTGTCAACATGCATGTAACATAGCCCACAATAGGTTGTCTAGGCTAGCTGGCCAAGATGGGACAAGCTCCTGACCCACCAGCTTTGTGTGTGCCAAACCGCCTGACTAGGGCGTTGGGCAGTCTTAGAGGGGTGCCTGGCGGGTCTCCTGGTGCATATAAAAGGCACACCCACCTCCTCACTTTAACACATTGTAAATACTTTGTAAATCCTTCTTCTTCCTATTTCGGTTCTCTCTCACTTAAGAGTGTTCTTAGGTTGTTTTTAGGTGTTTTGTTCTTAGAATTCAAGAGGAGAAGGAGTAATCAAATGAGATGCAAAATTCATTTTGCAATCTCATTTGTGCATGGTAAAGTGTCTTAAATCCTTGGATTAAGATATCTAATGCTCCTAAATTCTAGTTGAATTTTGGCTCAGTAATATTTCTTGTAACTTCTTATTTCATTATGTTGAATTATATTTAAGTTATTACTTTGGCAATTTCAATTCTTTAGAAAGTGCTTAATGCGGTTTTAGCTTGATCACCTAAAACTTGCTTTCAAGATCTGAAATGCTTCTTTTTAAAGTCTTGACAAATGAACTAAAAAGTAGGAATACACCTAAGTTCATTTGCCAAATCAAAGCATCCATTTTAAACATTGTCATACCAATTTCTATAGTAAACTGAGCCAAAATAGTCGGTTTCTTTGACTTCCAAGAAACAGTCCCATCAACTATTGATAAGTGCCAAAAATACCTAATTTTTATACACTTTTTATGGCACTTATCCTGTGCATAAATGTGAAAACCAACTTAATTCAACACTTTTTTAGATATATTTTGTGTTTGAATAATATGATTTTTGATCACCTTTTGTCCAAGTTTTCCTTGAGTTGCATAGGAAATTGGACCAAAAAGAATGCTTAGACTTGAAGAAAGAAAACTTGCTTTACCTTGAAGAAATCAAACCAAAGTACATGACACATGTGTGCTTAAAACTAAGCATGGTAAGGTGCATGCTTAAACTTAAGCATGGCTAAGAAACTTGGTCTTGGTTGGAAGATATTAAAGTAAAAAAACTGCTCACAAAGCTGTCCAGCCAAACACAAAGTTGTCCAGCCAAACATCAAGCACCAGGCCAGGTCAGGCAGGCTGCTCAAGCAGGCAGCTGAGCATGCACTAGGTCAGTCAGGCTGCTCAAGCAGGCAGCTGAGCGTGCACCAGGTCAGACCAGGCTATTCAAATAGATATATGAATGTGGGACTAGGTCAGCCAGGCGCCTAGCCCACCAGAAAAATGGTTGCTTCGCCTAGAAGAATGACTATATCATGGATGATGTCACAAGCCAAGTAACTAGCCAAAGCTAGCTTCTGAGCCAAGCACATGATCTCATGCATGACATATGTTCTGAATAGTCAATTAGGAGGTGTCAACATGCATGTAACATAGCCCACAATAGGTTGTCTAGGCTAGCTGGCCAAGATGGGACAAGCTCCTGACCCACCAGCTTTGTGTGTGCCAAACCGCCTGACTAGGGCGTTGGGCAGTCTTAGAGGGGTGCCTGGCGGGTCTCCTGGTGCATATAAAAGGCACACCCACCTCCTCACTTTAACACATTGTAAATACTTTGTAAATCCTTCTTCTTCCTATTTCGGTTCTCTCTCACTTAAGAGTGTTCTTAGGTTGTTTTTAGGTGTTTTGTTCTTAGAATTCAAGAGGAGAAGGAGTAATCAAATGAGATGCAAAATTCATTTTGCAATCTCATTTGTGCATGGTAAAGTGTCTTAAATCCTTGGATTAAGATATCTAATGCTCCTAAATTCTAGTTGAATTTTGGCTCAGTAATATTTCTTGTAACTTCTTATTTCATTATGTTGAATTATATTTAAGTTATTACTTTGGCAATTTCAATTCTTTAGAAAGTGCTTAATGCGGTTTTAGCTTGATCACCTAAAACTTGCTTTCAAGATCTGAAATGCTTCTTTTTAAAGTCTTGACAAATGAACTAAAAAGTAGGAATACACCTAAGTTCATTTGCCAAATCAAAGCATCCATTTTAAACAACTTGTAATCAAGGCTAATCAATGTTTATGGAGCCTGAAATAAGGTGTGACAACTTATTTCGCCGAGTGACAATTTTTTATTGATTAGTGTATTTTGCAAGATTTGAAAAACACTTTTACTCACCTAGGTGTGTGGGAAATTTATGAACTGATGTTTGGAATAACCAAAGTATATCATATAACTTTCATAAACATTTTTCATAAAAACATGTTAAGAAATATTTTCATCGTTTAAACTAAATTTTATCCTCAAGAATTTGTTTATAATTAGTTCTTTACTTTTTCATGTTTCTTAGTTCATAATTTATAATTTGTTTCTATTTAGAAATTCATTGTGGTTCGACATAACCCTATACTATACTACAATTGAATCTTGAAAGAGATACAAATGTAAAATAGTAAAGTGTTATCAAATAAATTTTATTTGTTGACAAGGAGGATACCTTGAATCATAGTGCATTTTAATTCATAAATTGTATCTTTGTGAAAAGGAAAAAAACACCATCATAATGAGTGATCTAACTACTCACTTTTACTTTTGATCATTTATATTTCCGCAACTAACATTTATTTTCTGTCATTTAAATTCTGCAACTAACAATTTATTGCTTTATTTAGTTATTCTTTATTCTTTACCAACCTTCCATAAGTAATTAGTTTGGTTGATAAAAGGAAATGGAAATAAATATCACTCATTATCACTTGTGTTAATTTGCTAAATTCATACCAATAAACCAGTGTTGGAATTTATTCCACAAAACCGAGATGGTATGAAGTTGTTAATAATTCATAAAGCTAAGTTTTTGATCAAATAGAATATTCTTGAAACCATTATCCCGACGTTGGAAATTCTTTCCAACAAATCCGAGATGACGAGCAAATAATAAATCAGTCACTAAATAAATCGATCGGAAGCTGTCTCACACTCTAAAAACTCTTTCAACAACTATGCTAAATATATAGCCATTGGTTGCTTTAGAATCATTTGAAATAATGTTCCAATAAGCATCGATGAATCCTTCTAAGACAGATGAAAACATTTGGTATTATAATTTGAGATTCAGTATTTTCTTAAGGTACCTCATGAATCTTTATATAGCATGCCAATGCTCCATACTATGCCTAGTGGTAAACCTGCATAATATTCCCACAACATATGCAATGTCAGGTCTCGTGCAATTAGTGACATACTAAAGGTTCCTAAATAGTTTTACACATGGATCATATGGTGTACTAGCAGGTTTACAGCCAAAATATATCCATTTCTTCAAGATCTTCTCCACATAGTGAGTCCGATCCAAAGAAATTCATTCTTTTGATCTAGTAATATTTGTAACAAGGATCACATTTGCATCTCCAAGGTCTTTCATATCAAAGTTGTTACTCAACAATGATTTCACATTATTCATAACATGAATGTTAGAACCAAATATGAGTAGGTCATTTACAATGAGACATATGATAGTTCAAATGTCATTTTCGATTTATAGTAAATACATTTGTCACTTTCATTCACCTTAAACTCATCCGAGAAAATTAAAATTATCAAAAAAATTATGCCATTGTTTAGGTCATTGCTTAAGACCATACAAAGACTTATCTATCTTAAAGACCTTACTTACATGCTCATGGATTACAAAACCTTCAAGTTGTTCCATATAGATTTCTTCATCCAAATTACCATTTAAAAAATGGTCTTAATATTCATTTGATGTGCTACTAAATCATGTATCACAGTGAGTGGTATTCATATTCTAATGGACGTTATTCTTGTCACATGTGAAAAGGTGTCAACAAAATCTATATTCTCCATTTACAACTCTTGGCTATAAGTTGAGCCTTGTATTCATCTACTCTGCAATCGTGTTTCAATTTTTTTTCAATACGCACTTACAACCAATCGGTTTCCAACCAGGAGGCAATTCAGTTAAATTTCAGGTCTTATTAGACTCTAGAGACTCTCTCGCATCATTTATGGCTTCTTTCCACAAATCAGCATCCAAATAAGTCAAATTTTCTTGGAGATTGATGAATCTTCTCTTAATGTATAGACCATATAAGTAGGCTCAAACTCTTTAGCATATATTGCTCTCTTACTTTTTCTAGGTTCTATTTCTAACCCTTCATTTTTATCACTATCCCTAATCATAAGTATGTGACTAGTTGAAGTGCCCCAACTATTTCTCAATTTGAAAGAGAATTTATTTTTATTGGAGTTAGCATCACTATACTTAATGATCACTTTTGCGTTAAGGCCATTACACTTGTATGTCTTATAGTTGACAATATACCCAATCAATACATACTCACATGCTCTATTGTATGTTTAACTCTCTTAGAGTCTAGGATCTAGACATGGGCAAGATAACTCCAAGGTCTAAATAAAAAAAATTTAGTTGTTTATTCTTAGGCATATGATAAGGGAAATTTTGCTCTTAGTTTTAGGGACTCTATTTAGAACATAACAAACTATTAATAAAATTTCACCTCTCCAAGATGATGCTACACTAGAACTTAGCATTATATCAATACATAATTCTATTAATATTTTGTTCCTTCTTTCAAGTTTACCATTCATTTCAGGTGAAAAGTTGGAGTTGTTTCATGAATAATATCATTCAATTTATAAAAATCTTTGAACATGCTACAATCATACTTAGTGCCTTTAGTGCCTCTACCGCTTCTAAATTTCGTTATTTTCTTATTGAGTTGATTTTCAATTTCAAGCATATATAACTTAAACATGTCAAACACTCCACTTTTATTTTTCATAAGATATATATATATATATATATATATATATATATATAATTAGATAAATCATCATTAATGTGATAAAATAATATTTTCCATTTCTGGTTAACATCCCATTTAATTCACATATATTAGAATGTATCAAATTCAAAGGCTCACATTCTTGCACTACTGATTTAGGTGGTTTTTTAGTTATTTTAGATTTACTACAAAATTCACAATTTTCTAAATTATTTGGAGATAACTTTGGAATTAAACCTAAGTTACTCAAGTTTGAAATTGAACATTTGTTAATATGACAAAGTCTAGAATGTCAGATATTAAAATCACACAACATTAAAATGGATGAGAAAATTTATTGATAATAATATTAATATTCAATTTAAACATGTCATTAGTGGCATACCATTTCCCTACAGAAATCTCATTTCTAGTAAGAGTTAAGGGTGGAAATAGGGCTGGACATGCTTTTCCATAAACAGGTCGAGCCTATATAACACATAGGAGTCTGATCTGTGCAGAAGATCTTGCTTCTGACCTTGATACGGTAATGATGAAGACACTAAGATCACAAAAAGAAAAAAAAAGAAAAGAAAAAGAAAAAAAAGAAGACTATGAAGACATAGAAGTTTCAAGCTTCAAAGAAATTATAGATTAAGTCTTCAATAAGTACTTCTATCCTTACACTCAATTTATATTCAGTGGCAATGCTCAAAGAATTCAAAACTATTTTTAAAAGAATTGGATAAGTCTTGAAACAATGTCAAAATTCTAAGTAACAAGTTACTTGACTTGATTAACAGGTTACTAGATTTGGGTAACAAGTTACCTGAATTGTATGACAGTTGGTAACAAGTTACTAGAACTACATAACAAGTACCTGACTAAGAAAACAGTTACAAAGTATAACTGACACTGAGTAACCGATTAATTGATTGAAATAATCAATTACCACTTTGGACAACAAGTTTTGGTAATCGATTATATTGTCGTGCTAATCGATTACACATAGTTGTTGGAAACCAGATTTTCAAATCTAAATGACCAATTTTCGCCCAAAGTGAATAGGTTTCATTCCAATCGTTTCCCATCTTCATGGAAGGGTACCATGGCTGATTGGAAGCCTATTTAAAGGCATTGAAACATCCAATTCAATACAAAAATTGATACACAGAATATTCATAACTTAGTTAAACAATTTTCTATACTATCTTGCAACTTTGATTCTAAACTTTCAGATTTTTCTGAAGTTGCTTCAAGTGCTAAGTTCTAAAGTTTTTCAAACATATTAGAACATTGTTTACTAAGTATATTGAGAGCAAAAAGATTGAAAGTAATAGCAATTTTCAAATACTTGTAAAGGCAATCATGCAATTGATTTCAATCTACATCTCGTTGTAATACTTGTCATCATAAGGGTGCAGTGAGAAGGGGAACATAGTTAAATTGTATATGTTGTTTTCCAAGGGTAGATATTTGTGAGTGTGTGAGATACATGGGTCTCGGGGAGAGAAATTGTAATTGCAACTCAAAGTATCTAGTGGAAAAATCTCTTATGCAGCAAGAGTACTGGATTAACTTTCAGTGGACAAGAAGGAAAACTAGTATAACATTCTATGTGTACTCTTATTCTACCATTTCTTGTGATTTCATTTTGAGTTTAACTTTGTTAATTTCTGAAACAATATTCTGTTGCAACTACACTCTTATATTTAGCATAAAAAATGATCATTTCTCCCATCAACTAATTTACCCCCTCTTAGTTTCCATCTAATACTTACATGGTCATGGCCTATTAGGCTGTTGAAAAAAATTTAAAGTTTAGGCCTGACGTGTTTAAAAGTCTGGGATGACATGTTAGCATATTTAAAGGCCTATTATACTATATAATTTTGAAATAAGCCATCGTGTCTACATTTAAATAGGCTAATAGGCATACTTTTAACTAGACCCTTATAACCCTAAAAATTAAATTATATTTGTGTATACATTTTTATACTAAAATTACATATGTATAATAGGCCTTTTGAATGACCTATTAAACTAAATAGGCTTTTCAAAAAGTCTGAGTCTAACATGTTTACGAAAAAATTGCGGTCAGACCTACCTTGTTATAGGCCAGGTAATAGACTACTGATAGGTGGTCTGACCTATTTCCATCCCTAATAAGAGTATACAAGTCTGCCCCTATGGTCTGGGTAAACCTAGCCTTACTTAGAAGAAAACCATAAACAAAATTATTTCTCATCTCTAGAGTGTGTATAACATCTTTGAGAATTAGAGTCTTCCTACATGTAAACTCCAACTCCACATTACCAATTCTAACAACTACAGTGGTGTGAGAATCATCCAACAACACTTTCTTATCATCAACATTTGTGTATGTTTTGAACATAGCATGATCGTAACAGACATAGCGGGAGGCGTCAGTGTTTATCGAACACCCATCCGATCCTCCAACCATATTAACCTAAAATAACACAACCACGAGTGACTCATCAATCATGTTGGCTTGTGGAGGATCAACGATTGGTTTTTTCCTGCACTTGTGTGCCATATGACCCAACTTACCACATCTAAAGTAGATAAAAATATTACCAAAGTCATTCTTAGAAGGTGGTTTATCATATTGGACCTTTTGAGGTTTCCAATTTTTGCTGCAGTTGGTGTTCTTGTTCCTATTCCCATTGTAGTTTTGATTCTTAAAATTATTGCCAGCACGCTTCAGAATCGCACATGAGAATTTATTCTTAGTGTTGTTGTTGGAGACAAACAACACTTCATCTCTTTGATCTTGTCTACGAGCCTCTTCCTTAATGCACATACGAGTGATCAAAGATTCAAAAGAGAATTCTTTGATCTTAAGTTTGAGAAGGTTTTTAAAGTCCTTCTAGCCAAGACGCAATTTGTCAATAATGACACTCACTTGAAATTGCTCATCCAGGGGTATACACTCAGATATTATTTCATGAGCAATCTTATGTATCTTATGAGTCACAGACTCTAATGATTTATCATCAGTCATTTAATAATTGAGGTAACGATTAATAACATATGTTTTAGTCTCACCTTCCTCAGTATCATACTTTTCCTCAAGTGCAACCAAATTAATTTGGGAGACTTACATGAGCTATAGTAATCATATAGATCATTAGATAACTCATTC
Source organism: Lupinus angustifolius (assembly GCF_001865875.1). NCBI lineage: Eukaryota > Viridiplantae > Streptophyta > Magnoliopsida > Fabales > Fabaceae > Lupinus > Lupinus angustifolius. Next base: position 4,151,484 of record NC_032016.1, read on the forward strand.
AATATAAAATTGTTACATAAGTAATCATTTTCATTCTAGAGAGCTATCTCAATAGTTAGTTTATCCTTCTCCTATTTCTCAGTTTTTTCCGGCACCACTAGGACATCAATATTCAGAACATGGACAACTTTTCTTATTATGAGAAAAATTTCATCTTATGCTGCCAATGTTTGAATTTTCTCCATTAAACTCAAATGGTTTGTTAAGTTCAAAGCTATTCAACCCACTAATATACATTGCAAATACCATTGCAGAAAGAAATGTCTTTATTTTTTTTGTTAATGTGGCTTGCAACAATTAAATATGGAACCTAAGATACATTACAAGTTGAGTCATGACTAAGTCTATCTCTTTAAGATTTTCATGGTACTGCCCAAAAATGTGCAAGAAAACTATCAACAACGTCATCTCCAAGATAAACAGACCAATTCTTCATTTTAAATTCGTACTACACTACAAGAATCGATCTCAAATATGCCCATAATTTGGCTAGCAGTGCCAACTCTCGAGTTACCCACAACATGACTATTAGTGTCAATTCTCGAATTTCCAAATTTTCCACAATATGGCTATCACTGCTTGTTCTCGAAATTCTCACAATTTGACTGACTATGCCAATTCTAGTACCACGAAAGGAAAGAGGAACAAAGGAGTCAGAAAGGCTTCGACATAGAATGAGATAAGACAAGTTGAGGAAATGCTCTCAATCCTGAATTGGGGAGGTCACTATTTATAGGCGGAGAACCCAAGAAGTCATGTCACCCGACTATCTAGAAAAACGATCTCACCCAAACAGCTAGAAGATTTGACAATCAGCATGAAGCCAACGACCACATGAGTGGATCTTCCTCCATTCATACCTCAAAGCTAGAACTGTGTGTTGACTTGATCAACAAGTGTGTCAACCTTGTGTTGCCTTGATCAACAATCCTAAAACATCTATTAGGCCCAAACTCATTGTACCCTTAGGCTTACCCCTTAGGCATATCCCTTAGAATGCACTAAAGACTTATAAACACTTTACAAATGTTTCCTTCATCCTATGTGAGACTTGAGTTTTTTCATTGTACACTTAAAAATACTCATTCATAATGCATTTTTTCTAGGAACCTATTGTTAGAATTTATGACAATTTGTGGGTTACAAATATAATTCTATAATTGTGTTATGGCCATTATTTTAATTAGCCAAAATATAAAATGATCCTCAAGAATAAATTTGGTGGCTAAGAGCATATGTGTCATGAAATAATATAAGTGTAGATACCTTTAGGCAATTTCTGATTTGATGAAGGGACTAAATCAGAATTATTGCAACTTAAGTAGTAACCACTTCGAGGTTACTTTTATGGGTTATGGTCCCCATTTGTAGAGCACCAGGTTTTCAGGTGTGGGGTTAAGGAGAATAAATGTGGATTAGAATAGTGTTATCCATAGGGATAAAACACTATCAAGTCATCCATAAAAAACCATAAGGAAAACACTCTCACCATTAGGTAGAAACACACTTAGCTTTTGGTTTTCTCATTCCCCTCTAGAGAAGCAAAAGGAAAATCATCAAGTGCTCTAACATCTGGAAGATCATCACACCCTCATACCTTCGAGATTCCAAATGGCTAATCAAGGTATGCTATTCTTCTTCACCATGAAATTAGTTGGGGTTTCTTTGGTCTGGATCATGGTTGTTCCATTTGGGTTTATGTATGGGCATAAACATTGGGTTATGGGAACGAAGCCATGATCATAAGGATTTTCGCGTTCAATCTAAAGATTGTAGATGGAGAATTTCTCCAACAAGTGGTATCAGAGCCACCCCAATTTGATTCATGTGTGAAATTAGGTTTTTTGTTGTTCTTCCCCAAATCTGGATTGATTTAGGGTTTTGGGTTTTATTTATGCAATTGGATTGATTAGGATAGAAATTCATGCTTTTCCATATGTATATATATAGATTCGAAATGAATCGATGTTTTCTGGTGTTTTTCTTGATTTTTCTTTTGGGTGTTTTTCGAAGAAGAACGATGCCAAAATCGCCCTGTTCGTTTTTTGTCACAGTGTTCTCGCTCAAGCGAGAGTGCCTCGCCCAAGCAATATTTCCTCGCCCAAGCGAGAGCTAAAGAGAAGCATTGGCTTCTATTACGCTAAAGTGAGAGTGCCTCGCCCAAGCGAGAGCTAAATAGAAGCATTGGCTTCTATTGCGCTTAAGCGAGAGTACCTCGCTCAAGCGAGAGTACCTCGCTCAAGCGAGAGTACGCTTGCCCGAGTGAAGGTTCCTCGCCCAAGCGAGAACTGGACAGAAGCTTTGTCTTCTATTGAGCCCAAGCAATAGTACCTCGCCCAAGCGATAGTACCTCGCCCAAGCGAGAGTACAATAAGATTTATGGGGCTTTGGTATCTTTGTGCATTGACTTTAATTGTTATTTGTGAAAGTGCACATGTCAAGAGGAGCACTTTGAAAAGCTTGCCCACTATGTGTTTTGATGAGGACAATTTGAGTTTCATAAGAGCTTGAAGATCATCAACAAATCAACGTGCTTAAGCCTCAAGATTGGTATTTGACTTAGACTAGTAATTAGTTTAGGTTGAGTCTAAGGCTTAGGTAAACTCAATACATGTCTCATATACATAATACATTAAATCATTTTATTTTGAGATATGACATTCATAATATGTTCATGCATAATATATATACATGTTATCTGTGCATCCTAGGCATAAACTTAGTGTTGAACATGCGTAAGTTAAGTGCATAACGTATTTGAGTATTGCAATTTAAAAATATACATAGAAATATGCAGTTAATCGATTAAGGTGAGTTTTAATCGATTAACGTAAGTTTTTGAGAAGCAGTTGGAACAGAAAACTTGGAAAGTCGAATCAGTTACAATTTTGTATCTCGTTAATCGATTAACCAAGAATTTAATCGATTAACTGGGCTGCAGAATGGTTTCTTTGTAAGCTACGTTTTCAGAACTCAAGCTCATTCTTGCATGTTAGATTTTAAGAGAGTTAGAGCATATTTTCGTGTTAATTGTTGCATCTACATGAAATTGCATTTGTGAGATTAGAGAAGAGAGAATTCTATGATTTAGTATTGAGAGGTATTACATGTTTAATTTCTCATCATTTCATCTCATATGTTCATGCATTTCTTGATGTTTTTGGAAAGATTTCATATTCTGTAAAATCTGTTTTGAACTCATGCATTAGAGTTGTAGAGTAAGGTGTTAATTGTTTTAATTTGAGCATTGTAAGTGCTTTAGATTACTCTATATTCTTGTTGTAAAAGTGTTGTAATATTGGGAATCTCTAGGTGTCTTACCACCAACGAGATTGAATTGCGTCTTCATTAGGTTAGAATTCTTGATAGAAAGAATAGATTCTTGGCTGGGGCTACACCGCAAGAAAGGTTTTCTTGGGCGGTAGGAAGTGAGTCAAACCAAGGGATAAGGTTCTTTAGTTTTCAAGAAAGTGTCTAAGTGTTGTAATTGAAAGAATTGTTTATAAAACGTTATTTCAATTATAGTGAAGAAAAATCTCCCTGATCAGACGGGGGGCCTAGATGTAGTTTGCAAGTGGACCCGCAAACAAACCAGGATAAGAACCAGGATAAAGTTTTACGTTGCCTTGATAGGAAATGGCAGCTGAAAGTAACTGCAATTATGGAATCCAAAGATTTGGACTCCATGCCTCTAGCCACATTGTTTGGAAAGCTTCAAGAGCACGAGATGGAATTGGGTCGGTTGACGATGCATGAGGATTCAGACTGAAAGAAGAAGAGCATCACATTGAAGGCTACAACCTCTAAAACAAAAGAAGATAAAGATGATGATGAATCTAATTCCGATCTGGATGATGAAACAATGGGTCTCCTTGTTCAAAAATTCAGTAAATTCATAAAAATAAAAGGAGGATTCAAAAAGTTTCAGAAGAAAGAAGCAAAGGAATCAACCAAGAAAGGCAAGAACACCAAAGATCGCTTCACTTGCCACGAGTGCGGAAAAGCAGGACACATGCGATTTCATTGTCCAACCTATCTGAAAAAGGTTGATTCAGAAAAGAGCACTCCCAGGGAATTCAAATCTAAGAAAGCCTACATCATATGGGATGTACCTGAGGAGGAAACGACATCAAGCACCTATAGTGAGGAGGAGTCAGCAAAACTATGTTTGATGGCTAGATCTGAAAACGATGGCAATTCAAGCACACAAGAAGATAAACATGAAGTATATTCTGACACCTCATCCACTTCTGATGACTCACCTCCTTATGATGTTTTATATGAGGCTTATGTCGAGTTACATGAGGAACTAAAGAAATTGGCTAGGATAAACGTTGATAGAAAAAGATTAATCCTAAAAAATGAAGAAAAAATAAGCAAACAACAAAAAGAATTAGATGAATTGAAACTAGAAAACGAAACATTAGACATCATCTATTCCTGTAGCACATGTAACTGCTCTGAAGATAATTTATGTGAAAAACCTGTCTGTGAGACTTGCGAGACTTTGCAAGAAGAGAATTTCAAACTTAAA
>NC_032016.1:4156117-4156500 GCF_001865875.1 Lupinus angustifolius
CGTTTATATGTGGATAAAGAAGGGAGATAACTCCCCGATTACTAACAGAAAAGGACCCAATATCAATTGGGTACCTAAGAAAAGCAAGTGATCTTTTTGCAGAGATGTCTTCGAACACAAGGGCAGAAATGGTACCTAGACAGCGAATGTTCGAGACATATGACATGTGACAGATCAAACTTCCTGGATCTTTCACTTAAAGGTAAAGGATACATCACGTACGGAGACAACAACAAGGGAAAGATTCTTGGCACCGGAACAGTTGGTAACTCATCTCAGACACTTATTGAAAATGTTCTTTATGTTGAAGGATTAGAACATAATCTCTTGAGCATAAGCCAACTCTGTGACAAAGGTAACCGTGTATCTTTCGATTCTGAGTG
>NC_032016.1:4156600-4164750 GCF_001865875.1 Lupinus angustifolius
GGATGTCGATTAGGACGAGGATGAGAATAGGATGAGGATGAGAAGAAGGATGAGGATAGGATGAGGAGTTGAATAAGGATGAGGATAGGATGAGGATGATCATGTGGATGAGGATAAGGATAGGATGAGGAGGAGGAGGATGAGGACGAGAATGAGAATGAGGATAGGATAAGGATGAGGATGAGGACGAGAATGAGAATGAGGATAGGATAAGGATGAGGATGAGGACGAGAATGAGAATGAGGATAGGATAAGGATGAGGATGAGGACGAGAATGAGAATGAGGATAGGATAAGGATGAGGATGAGGACGAGAATGAGAATGAGGATAGGATAAGGATGAGGATGAGGACGAGAATGAGAATGAGGATAGGATAAGGATGAGGATGAGGACGAGAATGAGAATGAGGATAGGATAAGGATGAGGATGAGGACGAGAATGAGAATGAGGATAGGATAAGGATGAGGATGAGGACGAGAATGAGAATGAGGATAGGATAAGGATGAGGATGAGGACGAGAATGAGAATGAGGATAGGATAAGGATGAGGATGAGGACGAGAATGAGAATGAGGATAGGATAAGGATGAGGATGAGGACGAGAATGAGAATGAGGATAGGATAAGGATGAGGATGAGGACGAGAATGAGAATGAGGATAGGATAAGGATGAGGATGAGGACGAGAATGAGAATGAGGATAGGATAAGGATGAGGATGAGGACGAGAATGAGAATGAGGATAGGATAAGGATGAGGATGAGGACGAGAATGAGAATGAGGATAGGATAAGGATGAGGATGAGGACGAGAATGAGAATGAGGATAGGATAAGGATGAGGATGAGGACGAGAATGAGAATGAGGATAGGATAAGGATGAGGATGAGGACGAGAATGAGAATGAGGATAGGATAAGGATGAGGATGAGGACGAGAATGAGAATGAGGATAGGATAAGGATGAGGATGAGGACGAGAATGAGAATGAGGATAGGATAAGGATGAGGATGAGGACGAGAATGAGAATGAGGATAGGATAAGGATGAGGATGAGGACGAGAATGAGAATGAGGATAGGATAAGGATGAGGATGAGGACGAGAATGAGAATGAGGATAGGATAAGGATGAGGATGAGGACGAGAATGAGAATGAGGATAGGATAAGGATGAGGATGAGGACGAGAATGAGAATGAGGATAGGATAAGGATGAGGATGAGGACGAGAATGAGAATGAGGATAGGATAAGGATGAGGATGAGGACGAGAATGAGAATGAGGATAGGATAAGGATGAGGATGAGGACGAGAATGAGAATGAGGATAGGATAAGGATGAGGATGAGGACGAGAATGAGAATGAGGATAGGATAAGGATGAGGATGAGGACGAGAATGAGAATGAGGATAGGATAAGGATGAGGATGAGGACGAGAATGAGAATGAGGATAGGATAAGGATGAGGATGAGGACGAGAATGAGAATGAGGATAGGATAAGGATGAGGATGAGGACGAGAATGAGAATGAGGATAGGATAAGGATGAGGATGAGGACGAGAATGAGAATGAGGATAGGATAAGGATGAGGATGAGGACGAGAATGAGAATGAGGATAGGATAAGGATGAGGATGAGGACGAGAATGAGAATGAGGATAGGATAAGGATGAGGATGAGGACGAGAATGAGAATGAGGATAGGATAAGGATGAGGATGAGGACGAGAATGAGAATGAGGATAGGATAAGGATGAGGATGAGGACGAGAATGAGAATGAGGATAGGATAAGGATGAGGATGAGGACGAGAATGAGAATGAGGATAGGATAAGGATGAGGATGAGGACGAGAATGAGAATGAGGATAGGATAAGGATGAGGATGAGGACGAGAATGAGAATGAGGATAGGATAAGGATGAGGATGAGGACGAGAATGAGAATGAGGATAGGATAAGGATGAGGATGAGGACGAGAATGAGAATGAGGATAGGATAAGGATGAGGATGAGGACGAGAATGAGAATGAGGATAGGATAAGGATGAGGATGAGGACGAGAATGAGAATGAGGATAGGATAAGGATGAGGATGAGGACGAGAATGAGAATGAGGATAGGATAAGGATGAGGATGAGGATAGCATGGGTAGGAGAATGAGGATAGGATGTGGACGAGAATGTGTAGGAGGATAGGATGTGGACGAGAATGTGTAGGACGATAGGTTGAGGAAAAGGAAGAGGATGAGGATATGGAAGAGGATGAGGATAGGATGAGGACGAGCATGGGGATGAGGATATGATGAGGACGAGGATGAGGATAAGATGGGGACGAGAATGAGGATGAGGATAGGATGCGGAGGAGGATGAGGATAGGATGAGGACGAGCATGGGGATGAGGATATGATGAGGACGAGGATGAGGATAAGATGGGGACGAGAATGAGGATGAGGATAGGATGCGGAGGAGGATGAGGATAGGATGAGGACGAGCATGGGGATGAGGATATGATGAGGACGAGGATGAGGATAAGATGGGGACGAGAATGAGGATGAGGATAGGATGCGGAGGAGGATGAGGATAGGATGAGGACGAGCATGGGGATGAGGATATGATGAGGACGAGGATGAGGATAAGATGGGGACGAGAATGAGGATGAGGATAGGATGCGGAGGAGGATGAGGATAGGATGAGGACGAGCATGGGGATGAGGATATGATGAGGACGAGGATGAGGATAAGATGGGGACGAGAATGAGGATGAGGATAGGATGCGGAGGAGGATGAGGATAGGATGAGGACGAGCATGGGGATGAGGATATGATGAGGACGAGGATGAGGATAAGATGGGGACGAGAATGAGGATGAGGATAGGATGCGGAGGAGGATGAGGATAGGATGAGGACGAGCATGGGGATGAGGATATGATGAGGACGAGGATGAGGATAAGATGGGGACGAGAATGAGGATGAGGATAGGATGCGGAGGAGGATGAGGATAGGATGAGGACGAGCATGGGGATGAGGATATGATGAGGACGAGGATGAGGATAAGATGGGGACGAGAATGAGGATGAGGATAGGATGCGGAGGAGGATGAGGATAGGATGAGGACGAGCATGGGGATGAGGATATGATGAGGACGAGGATGAGGATAAGATGGGGACGAGAATGAGGATGAGGATAGGATGCGGAGGAGGATGAGGATAGGATGAGGACGAGCATGGGGATGAGGATATGATGAGGACGAGGATGAGGATAAGATGGGGACGAGAATGAGGATGAGGATAGGATGCGGAGGAGGATGAGGATAGGATGAGGACGAGCATGGGGATGAGGATATGATGAGGACGAGGATGAGGATAAGATGGGGACGAGAATGAGGATGAGGATAGGATGCGGAGGAGGATGAGGATAGGATGAGGACGAGCATGGGGATGAGGATATGATGAGGACGAGGATGAGGATAAGATGGGGACGAGAATGAGGATGAGGATAGGATGCGGAGGAGGATGAGGATAGGATGAGGACGAGCATGGGGATGAGGATATGATGAGGACGAGGATGAGGATAAGATGGGGACGAGAATGAGGATGAGGATAGGATGCGGAGGAGGATGAGGATAGGATGAGGACGAGCATGGGGATGAGGATATGATGAGGACGAGGATGAGGATAAGATGGGGACGAGAATGAGGATGAGGATAGGATGCGGAGGAGGATGAGGATAGGATGAGGACGAGCATGGGGATGAGGATATGATGAGGACGAGGATGAGGATAAGATGGGGACGAGAATGAGGATGAGGATAGGATGCGGAGGAGGATGAGGATAGGATGAGGACGAGCATGGGGATGAGGATATGATGAGGACGAGGATGAGGATAAGATGGGGACGAGAATGAGGATGAGGATAGGATGCGGAGGAGGATGAGGATAGGATGAGGACGAGCATGGGGATGAGGATATGATGAGGACGAGGATGAGGATAAGATGGGGACGAGAATGAGGATGAGGATAGGATGCGGAGGAGGATGAGGATAGGATGAGGACGAGCATGGGGATGAGGATATGATGAGGACGAGGATGAGGATAAGATGGGGACGAGAATGAGGATGAGGATAGGATGCGGAGGAGGATGAGGATAGGATGAGGACGAGCATGGGGATGAGGATATGATGAGGACGAGGATGAGGATAAGATGGGGACGAGAATGAGGATGAGGATAGGATGCGGAGGAGGATGAGGATAGGATGAGGACGAGCATGGGGATGAGGATATGATGAGGACGAGGATGAGGATAAGATGGGGACGAGAATGAGGATGAGGATAGGATGCGGAGGAGGATGAGGATAGGATGAGGACGAGCATGGGGATGAGGATATGATGAGGACGAGGATGAGGATAAGATGGGGACGAGAATGAGGATGAGGATAGGATGCGGAGGAGGATGAGGATAGGATGAGGACGAGCATGGGGATGAGGATATGATGAGGACGAGGATGAGGATAAGATGGGGACGAGAATGAGGATGAGGATAGGATGCGGAGGAGGATGAGGATAGGATGAGGACGAGCATGGGGATGAGGATATGATGAGGACGAGGATGAGGATAAGATGGGGACGAGAATGAGGATGAGGATAGGATGCGGAGGAGGATGAGGATAGGATGAGGACGAGCATGGGGATGAGGATATGATGAGGACGAGGATGAGGATAAGATGGGGACGAGAATGAGGATGAGGATAGGATGCGGAGGAGGATGAGGATAGGATGAGGACGAGCATGGGGATGAGGATATGATGAGGACGAGGATGAGGATAAGATGGGGACGAGAATGAGGATGAGGATAGGATGCGGAGGAGGATGAGGATAGGATGAGGACGAGCATGGGGATGAGGATATGATGAGGACGAGGATGAGGATAAGATGGGGACGAGAATGAGGATGAGGATAGGATGCGGAGGAGGATGAGGATAGGATGAGGACGAGCATGGGGATGAGGATATGATGAGGACGAGGATGAGGATAAGATGGGGACGAGAATGAGGATGAGGATAGGATGCGGAGGAGGATGAGGATAGGATGAGGACGAGCATGGGGATGAGGATATGATGAGGACGAGGATGAGGATAAGATGGGGACGAGAATGAGGATGAGGATAGGATGCGGAGGAGGATGAGGATAGGATGAGGACGAGCATGGGGATGAGGATATGATGAGGACGAGGATGAGGATAAGATGGGGACGAGAATGAGGATGAGGATAGGATGCGGAGGAGGATGAGGATAGGATGAGGACGAGCATGGGGATGAGGATATGATGAGGACGAGGATGAGGATAAGATGGGGACGAGAATGAGGATGAGGATAGGATGCGGAGGAGGATGAGGATAGGATGAGGACGAGCATGGGGATGAGGATATGATGAGGACGAGGATGAGGATAAGATGGGGACGAGAATGAGGATGAGGATAGGATGCGGAGGAGGATGAGGATAGGATGAGGACGAGCATGGGGATGAGGATATGATGAGGACGAGGATGAGGATAAGATGGGGACGAGAATGAGGATGAGGATAGGATGCGGAGGAGGATGAGGATAGGATGAGGACGAGCATGGGGATGAGGATATGATGAGGACGAGGATGAGGATAAGATGGGGACGAGAATGAGGATGAGGATAGGATGCGGAGGAGGATGAGGATAGGATGAGGACGAGAATGAGGATGAGGATAGGATGAGGACGAGAATGAGGATGAGGATAGGATGAGGATTGGATGAGGATAGGATGAGGACGAGCATGGGGATGAGGATATGATGAGGACGAGGATGAGGATAAGATGGGGACGAGAATGAGGATGAGGATAGGATGCGGAGGAGGATGAGGATAGGATGAGGACGAGCATGGGGATGAGGATATGATGAGGACGAGGATGAGGATAAGATGGGGACGAGAATGAGGATGAGGATAGGATGCGGAGGAGGATGAGGATAGGATGAGGACGAGCATGGGGATGAGGATATGATGAGGACGAGGATGAGGATAAGATGGGGACGAGAATGAGGATGAGGATAGGATGCGGAGGAGGATGAGGATAGGATGAGGACGAGCATGGGGATGAGGATATGATGAGGACGAGGATGAGGATAAGATGGGGACGAGAATGAGGATGAGGATAGGATGAGGACGAGCATGGGGATGAGGATATGATGAGGACGAGGATGAGGATAGGAAGAGGATGAAGATAGGATGAGGATAAGAATGAGGATGAGGATGAGGATTAGGATTAGGATAGGATAAGATGAGGATGAGGACGAGGATAGGACGAGGATAAGATGAGGATAGGAAGAGGACAAGGATGAGGAAGACGATGAGGATGAGGATGAGGATAGGATGAGGATGAGGATAGGAGGAGGACGAGAATGAGGATAAGGATGAGGATGAGGATTAGGTTAGGATGAGGATGAGGATGAGGATAGGAGGAGGAGGAGGATGAGGATGAGGATGGACGAGGATAGGATGAGGACGAGGATGACAATAGGTTGAAGACGAGAATGAGGATGAGGATAGGATGAGGATGAGGAGGAAGATGAGGATGAGGATGAGGAAGACGATGTGGATGAGGAAGAGGATGAGGACGAGAATGAGAATGAGGATAGGATGAGGACGAGAATGAGAATGAGGATAGGATGAGGACGAGAATGAGAATGAGGATAGGATGAGGACGAGAATGAGGATAGGATGAAGAGTAGAATGAGGATGAGGAATAGAATGAGGATAAGATGAGGATGAGAATATGGATGAGGATAAGGATGAGGATGAGGACAAGAATGAGGACGAGGATAGGATGAGGATGAGGATGAGGATGAGGATGAAGATGAGGAAGGCGATATGATGAGGACGAGAATGAGGATGAGGATGGGATGAGGATGAGGAGAGGATGGGGATGAGGAAGAGGATGAGGATGATGTTAGGATGGGGATGAGGAAGAGGATGAGGAAGAGGATGAGGTTGAGGATGAGGTTAGGATGAGGATAGGATGAGGATTAGAATGTGGATTAGGATAAGGATAAGATGAGGAGGAGGATGAGGATGAGGATAGGAGGAGGGTATGAGGATAGGATGAAGAGGAGGAGGAGGAGGAGGATGAGGATGAGGATCAAGATGAGGATTAGGAAGAGGAAAGGATGAGGACGAGAATGATAACGAGGATAGGATGAGGATGAGGAAGGGATGAGGATGAGGATAAGAATTATGGTGAGGATAGAATGAGGATAGGATGAGGACAAGAATATGAATAAGGATAGGATGAGGATGAGGATGAGGATGAGATTGAGGATAGGATAGGATGAGGATGAGAATGAGGATAAGGATGAGGATGGGATGAGGCCCAGGATGAGGATAGGATGAGGGCGAGAAAGAGGATGAGGATAGGATTAGGAGTAGAATGAGGATGAGGAAGAGGATGAGGACGAGGATGAGGATAGTGTGAGGATGTGAATAGGATAAGGATGAGGATAGGATATGGATGACGACGAGGATGAGGCTGAGGATGAGGATAAGGATAAGGATGAGGATGAGGAAGAGGATGTGGACGAGGATGAGGATAGGAGGAGGATGAGGATGAGGATACGGAAGAGGATTGGATGACGATGAGGATGAGGATGAGGATAGGATGAGGACGAGCATGAGGATGAAGATGAGGATATGGTGAGGACGAGGATGAGGATAGGATGAGGACGAGAATGAGGATGAGGATAGTATGAGGAAGAGTAAGAGGATGAGGATAGGATGAGGACGAGAATGAGAATAAGGATAGGATGAGGAGGATGATGAGGATGAGCAAGAGGATAAGGAGGAGGACGAGGATAGGACGAGGACGAGAATGAGGATGAGGATAGGATGAGGAAGAGGAACAAGTTGAGGAAGAGGATTGGATGAGGACGAGAATGAGGATGAGAAGGAGGATGAGGATAGGACGAGGAAGAGAATGAGGATGAGGATAGGATGAGGACGACGATGAGCATAGGATGAGGAAGTGAATAGGATGAGGATGAGGAAGTGGAATAGGATGAGGATGAGGATGAGGGCGAGGATAGGATGAGGATAGGATGAGGATGACGATGAGGAAGAGGATGAGGATGAGGATGAGGATGAGGATGAGGATGAGGATGAGGAT
>NC_032016.1:4164850-4165068 GCF_001865875.1 Lupinus angustifolius
AGGATGACGATAGGATGTGGAGGAGGATGAGGATGAGGATGAGGACGAGGATGAGGAAGAGCATGAGGATGTAGATAGGATGAGGACGAGAATGAGGATGAGGATTAGGATGAGCATGAGCAAGAGGATGAGGATGAGGATAGGTCCAGGACGAGAATGAGCACGAGGATAGGATGAGGAGGAGGACGAGGACGAGAATGAGGATGAGGATAGGATGA
>NC_032016.1:4165168-4165652 GCF_001865875.1 Lupinus angustifolius
GGATGATGAGGTTAGGATGAGGACTAGAATGAGGATGAGGATAGTATCAAGACGAGGATGAGGATAGGATGAGGATGAGAATAGGATGAGGATGAGGATGGGACCGGGATGAGGATGAGGATGAGGATGAGGATGAGGATGAGGGCATGGATATGATGAGTACAAGGATGAGGATGGGATGAGGATGAGGATGAGGATGGGGATGATGACGAGGACACGATGAGGATGAGGATAGGATGGGGTTGAGGATGAGGATGAGGATAGGATGAGGACGAGCATGAGGATGACGACGTGGATGAGGATAGGATGAGGATGAGGATGAGGACGAGGATAAGATGAGGACGAGAATGAGAATGAGGATGACGATAGGATGAGGAAGAGGAAGAGGATGAGGATGAGGATAGGATGAGGACGAGAATGAGGATGAGGATAGGATGAGGGGTAGAATGAGGATGAGGAAGCGGATGAGGATAGGATGAGGATG
>NC_032016.1:4165752-4166043 GCF_001865875.1 Lupinus angustifolius
GATGAGGATGAGGATTAGGATGGGGATGAGGATGAGGATGAGGATGAGGATGAGGATGAGGATGAGGATGAGGATGAGGATGAGGATTAGGATGAGGATGAGGATGAGGATGCGGATGAGGATGAGGATGAGGATGAGGATGTCTATGAGGATAGGATGAGGAAGATGATGAGGATAGGATGAGGATGGGGATAGGATGAGGACGAGCAAGAAGATTAGGATAGGAGGAGGAGGAGGATGAGGATTAGGCTAGGATGAGGACGAGAATGAGGATGAGAATAGGATGAGGAT
>NC_032016.1:4166143-4166371 GCF_001865875.1 Lupinus angustifolius
ATGCGTTCAAATCTTTTAAAAATCTTGCCAAGCAAATCCAAAACCGACTTAACCTGAAAATAGTATATATACGTAGTGACACTGGGGAGAATTTGAGAACTTTCAGTTTAATAAATTCTATGATAAGCATGGTATTTTACATCAATTCTCTGCTCCTTGCACTCCACAGCAAAATGGAGTTGTTGAGTGGAAGAATCGTGTTCTAGAAGAATTGGCCAGAACCATGCT
>NC_032016.1:4166471-4170098 GCF_001865875.1 Lupinus angustifolius
GATGAAGAAGGTCAGACCAGATCTGAGGAGCATTCAGATATGCCAACTATCTGGAAAACTAAGAAAGCTCACCCAATCGATAAAGTAATAGGTGACATATCTACGGAAGTGGTAACCCGTAGTTCCTGACGAAATGTTTGTAACTTTGTAGCTTTTGTATCTCAGATTGAGCCAAAGACCATTGATGAGGCCATTGAGGATGACACTGGGGTATTGCTATGCAAGAAGAGCTAAACCAGTTTGAACGTAACAATGTTTGGGACTTGGTCCCTAAACCTAAAAATCATCCTGTGACTGGTACCAGATGGGTCTTTAGAAACAAACTAGATGAATCAGGCTTAATCATTTGAAATAAGGCACGCTTGGTGGCCAAAGGCTACAACGAGGAGGAAGGTATCGACCATGATGAGACCTATGCCCCTGTAGCTAGATTAGAGGCCATCAGAATGCTGCTTTCCTTTGCATCTATTATGAATTTCAAATTATTTCAAATGGACGTAAAAAGCGCCTTCTTGAATGGCTACATTCAAGAAGAAGTCTATGTTGATCAACCGCCTGACTTTGAAAATTTTAAATATCCGAACCATGTGTATAAACTCAAAAAGGCACTCTATGGTCTTAAACAAGCTCCTAGAGCTTGGTATGATAGACTAAGTACCTTTCTTTTGGAAAAAGGGTTCGAAAGAGGCTTGGTTGACACAACGTTTTTTATACGTAGATCAGAAAATCATGTATTACTTGTTCAAATATATGTTGATGATATAATCTTTGGATCTACAAATGATATTCTTTGTAAAGAATTTTATGAGATGATGCAAGGGGAGTTCGAAATGTCAATGATGGGAGAATTCACATTCTTTCTAGGGCTTCAAATAAAGCAGCTAGAAAGTGAGATCTTCATTCATCAAGCTAAATATTGCAAAGAGCTACTTAAGAAATTCGATATGGAAAAATGTAAGGAAGCATCCACTCCGATGGCATCTGCATGCTATCTAGATAAGGACAAAAAATGAAAAGCGATAGAGGTAACAAAATATCGTGGTATGATTGGCTCATTACTTTATTTAACTGCATGTCGGCCTGATATTATGTTTAGTGTATGCATGTGTGCAAGATTTCAGTCTTTACCTAAGGAATCACATTATATAACTGTTAAAAGAATCATGAGACATTTAAAAGGAACAACTAATATGGGATTATGGTATCTCGGGATGCCTCATTATCTTTGGTGGGATATTCCGACTCCGATTTCACCAGATGTAAATTGGATCGGAAAAGAACTAGTGGTACTTGTCACTTGTTGGGCAGTTCATTAGTTGCATGGCACAGTAAAAAGTAAGCTTGTGTTGCTTTGTCCACCGCCAAAGCGGAATAATTGCCGCCGGTGTGTGTTGCGCTCAAATCCTTTGGATGAAGCAGCAACTGAAGGACTTTGGTCTTAATCTAGAAAAGATCCCCATTAAATGCGATAATACAAGTGCCATAAACCTATCCAAGAATCCCGTTTTGCATTCTAGAACCAAGCATATAGAAATTAGACATCATTTCTTACGTGATCATGTTCAAAAAGGTGACTGCGTGCTTGAATTTGTTGAAACCTCTAAACAGTTAGCAGATATTTTTACCAAGCCCCTTCCACGGGATACTTTCTATGTTCTAAGGAGAGAACTTGGAATTCTTGATGAACAATATCTTGATTAAAACTGCCTAGATGTTTGCTTTATGTCTTGCCTTTATATGTTTATTTGTCTTTTGTTTTGAATGATATATGTTTAAATGCAAAATGGCATCTTATAATAATTTTTTTTTTTTTGTGATTTCATATGTTTAGATTAATCTTTTAGAATGCATGCATAAGTCCCAAAAAGTTGAAACCGTTCTGCTTGATCAAAAAAAATTACCATGTTTAATCGATTAAAACATCAAAATCGATTAACCAGACCCGTTAATCGACTAAAACCATACCATTAATTTTTAATGCTAATCGATTACCTGGGCATCAGTTTTGAAAAATCATTTTTCGTATTGATTTTAATCGATTAACCAGACCCGTTAATCGATTAAAACCAGCAGTTTAAGTGCAGACAGCACTTCGGTTTCACACTTTTTTCGGCATTTTCTCTATTTCCTCTTCCTCTTGAGTCTCTGTAACCGTGATACAACTTAACCAAGTGCATTAACCTAGATAAACCTCACCCCTAACTCTCTCTAATCTCCTAGAAATCTCTAATTTCATCCTATTTCACTTCAATCCCGTTTTTTTCCCCAAATCAAATCCCTAGGTTAGGTTTGTCACATTCCCTCTCTGTTTCGTCCAAAATCAACTCGGTTTCTGCAAAACAATGGAATAAAGTCGCCCAAAAAGATTCAAAACCCCTGCTAATCGTGGAAGAAAACCGGAGTTTGGCTCATCCTCCACTCAGGGCACCCAACAGGACCGGGGTGACCCATTCTACTCGCCCATTCTGCAAGAGACTCGCTTGGCTAAGTTTCAAGGACGAAAACCCACGTATGTAAGTTATGTTGATCTAACCTGGATGGCAGAACATAATTTTAGTTTCCCACATGATATGGAGGCTCAGAGAGCCGTTAAATTTTTGGAATTGAAGGGACAAGTCTACCCTGCTCTACTTAGGGAGTTTTATGCAAACTTTAGGTATAAGGATGGTAAAATTGGTCTATGATTTCTGGAAAACTGTTTGAGATTAGTGATGACATGTTTATTAATGTTGGTGGGTTATCCTCTTTGGGTTATGGTATAGGAGACTGCTCATGGGTTAAGGATAATTTTGATGCTACTGAGGTGTATAAGTCGTTTCTTAGTGGACCTCATCTGTACATTCAGGGTGAATTGACCAAGGCTGGGTCATTATCTGTAGAGAATAGGCTGCTGCGTTATATCATCGCTTATATTCTAGTGCATAGGAACACAAATCATGCACAACCCACTGTGAATGATTTGCGTTTCATGTACACTGTTAAGAACAATGTGATGATTAACTAGCTTGAGGAGATCTTAAAGGTCATGAATAGTGTTTCTCTAACGCAGTCTAAGTTGCTTCCCTACAATATCTTTATATCAAGGATTGTGGATTATTTGCGTATTGACGTTACTAACACTATTATTATTGAGTATATTGATAAGGATCATTTGGTTGGTGAGAGTTTGATTCACAAGATGGGTATCTACAAGTACGGTACTACTTGGAAATACCAGGAGGACCATACTACTATTGATCTGGAGCTGTCAGTGATGATGATCAGGATGGCATGGGTGATCAGAATGCTGCTAATCAGGGGGAGCCCTCTAGGACAGCATCACAGGACTCTATTTTTGGAATGGCTCATATCGGTTTTACACTTTTTCGGCATTTTCTCAACCTCCTTTGTGCTTTGAGTCTCTGAATTCGTAACCCAACTAATCCAAGTGCACTAAATTAGGAAAAACCTCATCCTAACCCTCTCAAACCATCAAGAAATCGCACCGTATCATCCTCATTCCACCCCGTTCCCAATTTTCCACCAAATCAAACCCTAGGTTAAGTTTGCCTAAATCCTTCTCTCCTCATTCAACATCAATTCGGGTTCAACAATTACAATGGAGCAAGGTCGCACAAAAAGGGTCAA
>NC_032016.1:4170198-4170523 GCF_001865875.1 Lupinus angustifolius
AGTAACTTGTTTGAGCTTAATGATGATCTGTTTATGAATGTTGGCGGGTTATCATCTTCTGGTTATGGTATAGGGGATTGTTCCTAGGTTAAGGACAACTTTGATCCTGTTGAGGTCTATAAGTCATTCCTTCGAGGCCCTCACTTGTACATTCAGGGTCAAATGACCAAAGCTGAGTCGTTATCTGTTGAGAACAGGTTGTTGCATTATGTTATTGCTTACATTCTAGTATAGAGGAACACAAATCACACACAACCTACTGTGAATACAACCTACTGTGAATGATTTGCGTTTCATGTATGCTGTAAAGAATAATGTAATGATC
>NC_032016.1:4170623-4172449 GCF_001865875.1 Lupinus angustifolius
AAGTAGGACACATGAGATTTCAGTGTCCAACCTATCTAAAGAAGGTTGATTCAGAGAAGAGCACTCCCAGGGACTTCAAATCCAAGAAAGCTTACATCGTTTGGGATGTACCTGAGGAGGAGTCGACATCGAGCACCTCAAGTGAGGAGGAGTCAGCAAAGCTGTGTCTGATGGCCAGATCTGACATCGATACAAATTCAGACTCATGCAAGGGCAATGATGAGGTATATTCTGACACCTCATCCACTTCGGATGATTCACCTCCTTATGATGTATTGTATGATGCTTATGTCGAGTTGCATGATGAATTAAAGAAATTGGCTAGAATTAACATTGATAGAAAAAGGGTAATCCTTATAAATGAAGCAAAAAATAAGCCAATTGCAAAAAGAATTAGATGAATTAAAACTGGAAAATTGTTTCGTGTTTCTCATCTATTCTTGTAGCTCATGTAACTGCTCTACTAATAATTTATGTCAAAAACCTGTCTGTGAGACTTGCGAGACTTTGCAAGAAGACAATTTTAAACTAAAACAAAAACTCACACGCCTCACAAACAGTAAACAACAATTAGACACTTTGCTTAATCAAACAAGAAACGTTGGTGATCGTACTAGTCTAGGTTATACTCGCTCTGCAAAAAATAAAAGACCATATAGAAAACCTGTAGCTCAAATTATCATCAAACGAACTAGTTGAGGGGCTACCAAAATTGAATTTTAAAACTAAAGAAATTTGTGACACTTGTCAAAAGTGTAAACAAACCAAAAACTCTTTTAAAAATAAAAATGTGATATCCACTTCAAGACCTTTGGAGCTACTCCATATGGACTTGTTTGGACCATCACAAATCATGAGTTTTGGTGGTAGTTACTACGCTCTAGTTATTGTTGATGATTTCTCTAGATTTACATGGACATTGTTTTTATCATCAAAAAGCGACGCGTTCAAAAATTTTAAAAATCTTGCCAAGCAAATCCAAAACCAACTTAACCTAAAAATAATATATATACGAAGTGATCACGGGGGAGAATTTGAGAACTTTCAGTTCGACAAATTCTGTGATAAGCATGGCATTTTGCATCAGTTCTCTGCTCCTCGCACTCCACAACAAAATGGAGTTGTTGAGAGGAAAAATCATGTTTTAGAAGAATTAGCGAGAACCATGCTTCATGAAAGTAACACCCCCAAATACTTCTGGGCTGATGCAGTTCATACTGCATGTTATGTTATAAATCGAGTACTTTTAAGGCCTAATTTGAATAAAACTCCTTATGAACTTTTAAAAGGCCGTAAACCAAACATATCCCATCTTCACGCTTTCGGTTGCAAATGTTTTGTATTAAATAATGGAAATCGGGCTTTAGGAAAATTCGATTCAAAAGCCGATGAGGGAATATTTTTAGGATACTTGATTCATAACAAAGCCTTCAGAGTCTTTAATAAATATTAATGCAAGTTGAAGAGTCTATCCATGTGCAGTTTGACGAATCTTCTCCAAAAGAGAAGAGAAAGGTCATTTCTGATGATGTTGCAGGTGCTTTGGAAGAAGCATACTCAAAGGACATGGATAATGAAAAAGGAACTAATGAAGAATGTCAAACCAAACCTCAGGAGCATTCAGATATGCCAGCCGTCTGGAAAACCAAGAAAGCTTACCCGATCGACAAAGTAATAGGTGACATATCTACGGGAGTGGTAACCCGTAGTTCCTTACGAAATTTTTGTAATTTTGTAGCTTTTGTATCCCAAATTGAGCCTAAGACCGTTGATGAGGCCATTGAGGATGTGCACTAGGGTATAGCTATGCAAGAAGAGCTAAATCA
>NC_032016.1:4172549-4173138 GCF_001865875.1 Lupinus angustifolius
GTTGTATCTACATATTGCTTAGAGTTCTAGATAAGGAAAGAACAGAGGTTCTTGGTTGGGGCTACGCCGAAAGAAAGGTTTTCTTTATCGGTAGGAAGGGAGTCAAACCATAGAATAAGGTTCTTTATTTTCTTGTGAATGTCTAAGTTGTTGTAATTGGATGATGTGCATGTAAAAACATTGATTCAATTATAGTGAAGAAAATCTCTGAAATCAGCCGGGAGGCCTGGATGTAGTTTGCGGTGGACAAGCAAACGAACCAAGATAAAAATCGTGTTACAGGATTTTTCTCTCTCTCTCTATCTCTCTTTATTGCATTTAATTGGTTAACTTGTATAGTAGAATTAATTGCTATATTCTGTATATTTGCTATACTGTTAATACTCTGATAATATTGTAAACTCTGTGTATTCATTTCATTATCGGTTAATTGTTGTGCAAGTAATCAAATCTGCCTTAGCTTACTGTTTCTGTTTTAATCGATTAAATCAAATTCGTTAATCGATTATCCACAGTCTTTTAATCGATTAAATAGGGGTGATTCAGCATTAAGTGTTGAGTTTCGAAAAGCGGATATTCTAACCGCTAC
>NC_032016.1:4173238-4173785 GCF_001865875.1 Lupinus angustifolius
AGCATTTTGTTCAAGCCACCGATTAGAAGACAGGTTAATAGTTAAATCTCAAATTAATTCATTAACTTTGTTTTATGTTTAACTACATATCTCTGTCTACTTTTGACCTGTGTTATCTTTTTGATAATGTCAAAAGGGGGAGAAAGGTTGTTTTGTTGTTGTTTGAATGTGCAGGTTGATCTTAATTCTGCTTCCGAAATATTCGCGCTTCACTCTATCAATCAGTGCCAATACATTCTTCAAGCTAATTCATCAAACAAGTGGTGTAGTGTTTGTCATCATCAAAAAGGGGGAGATTGAAAGTGCGCATGTCAAGAGGAGCACTTTGGAAAGCTTGCCCACTATGTGTTTTGATGAGGACAATTTGAGTTTCATAAGAGCTTGAAGATCATCAACAAATCAACATGCTTAAGTCTTTTGATTGGTACTAGACTTCGACTAGAGACTAGTTTAGGTTTAGTCTAAGGCTTAGGTAACCTTAACACATGTCTCATATGCATAAAACTTTAAATCATTTCATCTTTGAGATATGTCATTTATAATATGT
>NC_032016.1:4173885-4174795 GCF_001865875.1 Lupinus angustifolius
CGAGATTGAATTGCGTCTTCATTAGCTTAGAAATCTTGATAGAAAGAATAGGTTCTTGGCTGGGGCTACACTGCAAGAAAGGTTTTCTTGGGAGGTAGAAAATGAGTCAAACCAAGGGATAAGGTTCTTTAGTTTTCAAGAAAGTGTCTAAGTGTTGTAATTGAAAGAATTGTTTATAAAACATTATTTTGATTATAGTGAAGAAAAATCTCCCAGATCAGACGGGGGGCCTGGATGTAGTTTGCAAGTGGACCCGCAAACGAACCAGGATAAAAACCTTGTTGCACGCTTTTCTTTCCCTACTCTCTTTATTGCTTTAATCGATTACTTTGTATAGTTGTATTAGCTATAATAATCTGTTTCTATAATGTACTATTGTAACTCTGATATATCTGTTAGCTCTGATATTTGCTTCGATCTCAGTTGCTTGTCGTACAAGAAACTGAAACTGTTTGTGCGATCTAAGCTATTTTAATCGATTAAAAAGCTGTAGTTAATCGATTATTCTTTCTATGTTAATCGATTCAAGTGGGGGGTTTTTCAGCATTATAAGTTGTTTGCGAAAAGCGGATACTTTGACCGCTACACCTATTCAACCCCCCTTCTAGGTGTAATTTAGCCAATGATACCTAACAATTTGGTAGTCCATTAAGTTGTCTATTATTTCAAGTGAGCTAATTGAAATGAAAGGTCGCCAAAGTGACCTATTTCATGGATATAACTCATGAGAAATATTGGATGTAAGTGTGTATGATCATTCATGCGAGTATTAACTAGCCCAAAGGAAAGTTAATATTTGGCCGAAGATCATACACACCTGTGATGATAAACATGTTATAATTCTAAATTTTTATACATGTGACTGATGAATCAATCCAAAGAGGGATTCATCAGTTGACATGCCTTATTA
>NC_032016.1:4174895-4178164 GCF_001865875.1 Lupinus angustifolius
ATTAATGGTGCACAAGGTATCTTGATTTGGACATACCATTGTTTAAGCACATTGATAATTTTAAGTTGTGAGCATATTTTAATATTTTGTCTTTTGTCTGATTCAGCTACATCAATTGCTTCTATATCTACAAAATTGAAATCGGTTCCAGTCCTTAATGGAGTAAATTTTAAGGACTGGAAAGAGAACATGGAAATTGTTCTTGGCTGCATGGATCTAGACTATGCATTAAGGGTAGAGCAATCCCCTTCTCCTTCGGAATTTATTGCCTCTGAAGATAGGAAGGATTATGAGAAGTGGGATCACTCTAATCGCATGAGCCTAATGATTATTAAGCGTGACATTCTAGAGGTATTTAGGGGTACTATCTTGGATGAGATAAACAGTACCAAAGCTTTCCTTGTTGAGATTGAAAAACGCTTTACAAAGAGCGATAAGGCGGAAACAAGTACTCTGTTACAGAACTTGATTTCCATGAGGTATCAAGACAAGGGAAACATAAGGGAATACATTATGGAAATGTCCAACATTGCTTCAAAACTTAAGGCCCTTAAGCTTGAGATGTCGGAAGACTTACTCATATATTTGGTCTTACTTTCCCTTCTTGCACAATTCAGTCAATTTAAGATTTCTTATAACTGTCAAAGGGAGAAATGGACTCTAAATGAGCTCATTTCATTTTGTGTGCAAGAAGAGGAAAGACTGAAGCGAGAAAGGACTGAAAGTGCTCATTATGTTAGCACTTCTAAAGACAAGGGCAAAAGGAAAATCACTTCAGAGCCCAAGAATGAAGCTGCTAAGGGTCCAGTGCAAAAGAAGCAGAAACAGACTGATGTATGTTACTTTTTCAAAGGAACTGGACATCAAAAGAAGAAATGTGTAAAGTATCACGCGTGGTGTGCTAAGAAAGGTACATTTCTTACTTTGGTCTGTTCTGAGTTCAATTTAACTTCAGTACTTGGAAATACCTAGTCGTTAGACTCTGGTTCAACATCTAACATCAGTGTTTCAATGCAGGGTTGCCTGAGCTACTGAAAGCCTAGTTATGTTGAAAGATACATCTATCTTGGCGATGGAAAGTCGGTAGAAGTGGAAGCTATAGGGCATTTTAGGTTGTTATTATGTATTGGTTTCTATTTGGATTTGAAAGACACTTTTGTTGTACCGACTTTTAGACGGAATTAAATTTTGTTTCTTATTTGGAAAAATTTGATTATTGTTGTTCATTTGGAAACAATTTGGTTCAATTGTCTTTAAATTCGAATGTTGTTGGAACTGGTTCACTTATATTAAATGACAACCTTTTTATGCTGAATACCATACCTGATTATAGCGAAACCCTAAATGTGGAATCACGTGGTACTAAACATAAAATTGAAAACAATAACTCAGGTGCATTATGGCACAAGCATCTAGGTCACATTTCTCAAAAGAGAATTTTTGGATTCCATTGTCTTCACAAACCTTAATGTTTGCGTCAAATGCATAAAAGGAAAACAGACCGAACAATCGAAATATGGTGCATATAGAGCTTCGAACGTCTTAGAATTGATACATATGAATATTTGTGGGCCATTCCCTACGGCTTCTTGGAATGGTCAACAGTGCTTCATATCATTCATAGACGATTTTTCTCGTTATGCATACATTTTTCTAATTCATGAAAAGTCCCAATCATTGGACGTGTCCAAAACTGTTAAGGCTGAAGTTGAAAATCAACTCAGCAAAAGGATTAAGTGCGTCATTTCTGACCGTGGTGGTGAATATTACGGTAGATATGACAGTTCAGGTGAACAACGTCCAGGGCCTTTTGCCAAATACCTAGAGGAATGTGGTATAGTCCCACAGTACACCATGCCAGGATCACCTAGCATGAATGGTGTGTCTGAAAGACAAACCCGGACTCTTAAGGACATGGTAAGGAGTATGGTATGTCACTCTATCTTACTAGAGTCACTCTGGGGAGAGGCACTTAAGACTGCAGCTTATATTCTTAATAGGGTGCCAACTAAGGCAACTGCCAAAACACCTTATGAGCATTGGACTGGGCAAAAGCCTAGTCTAAAGCATTTTCATGTGCGGGGATTTCCAACTGAGGCAAGGCCTTATAGGCCTCATGAAAAGAAATTGGACTCTTGTACAGTGAGCTGTTACTTTATTGGTTACTCAGAAAAATCAATGGGCTATAAATTTTATGACCCAAATTTTAAATCCATATTTGAGACGGGTACAACCACGTTCTTTGAGGATATTGAGTTTGAGGGGGAAGATAAGGTTAGAAACTTTGTCTCAGAGGAAGAATCTGTATCTATTACAGATGCGATTCATATGGTTGCTTTTGATGAAGCAAATTTGAACCTCCTCAAGACATAGCTGATGAAACCTTCCCTGCTCAAGGTGAGTTAGTAATTCATGAAGGACAAACTCAAAACCCTCAAGAACAAGGACAAGAGTTGCAAGAGCCAATAGCTTTGCATAGATCCACTAGAGAAATGAGAAATGCAATTCCAGATAACTACATTTGCTTTCTCCTGGAACATGAGGGTAATGGCTTAATGGACAATGATCCATTAAACGTTCGTGAAGCCATCCAAAGTTCCAATTCGGAAAAGTGGATTGAAGCAATGAAAGAGGAGTATAAATCCATACAAGACAATAAAGTTTGGGAACTTGTCCCATTACCAGAAGGTAAGAAACCCATTGGTTGCAAATGGATTTTTAAGACCAAGCGAGATTCTAATGGTAATGTGGAGAGGTATAAGGCGCGTCTTGTAGCTAAGGGTTTTACTCAGAAGGAAGGGATTAACTATAAAGAGATTTTCTCTCTAGTTTCAACGAAAGACTCTCTTAGGATAATCATGGCTCTTGTAGCACATTATGATTTGGAGCTTCATCAGATGGATGTCAAAACAGCTTTTCTAAATGGAAACATTAATGAAAAGATTTATATGGTGCAACCAGAACACTTTGTAACGGGAGACCGAAAGAATATGGTTTGCAAATTGACAAAATCCATCTATGGGCTAAAACAGGCGTCTCGTCAATGGTACCACAAATTTCATGAGGTGATTCTCTCTTTTGGTTTTGAGATGAATTCAGTTGAAGATTGTGTGTATCACAAGTTCAGTGGGAGCAAGTATATTTTCTTGCTCTTGTATGTGGATGACATACTACTTGCCACTAATGATGTGGGTACCTTGTTAGAAACCAAGACATTTCTATCCAGTAATTTTGAAATGAAGGATCTTGGTGAAGCTTCATTTGTATTA
>NC_032016.1:4178264-4236244 GCF_001865875.1 Lupinus angustifolius
TTTTGCGGGATGCCAAGATAGTAGGCGATCTACTTCGGGCTATGTTTATCTGTTGGCTGGTGGTGCAATTTCTTGGCGCTCTGCCAAGCAAACTCTTGTGGCATCATCCACCATGGCAGCTAAATATATAGCATGTTATGAGGCACCACATTAGTCATCATGGCTGAGAAACTTTGTCATTGGGCTACGAATTGTGGAAAGAATTGAAAGACCACTAAAGTTATATTGTGACAATAGATCAGTCGTGTTGTTCTCCATCAACAATAGGATTTCAGCAAAGTCGAAACACATCGACATTAAGTTCCTAGTTCTTAAGGAGAAAGTACAAAGTGGACAACTTTCCATAGATCACTTAGGCGCTAACTCCATGATTGCGGATCCTCTTACAAAAGCTATCACACCCAAAGTCTTTCATGAGCATACTGCTCACATGGGTGTTCTGCAATGTGAGGTTTTTTTGGTTTAGTGGGAGTTGGAATGTGCACACCTTTTATTATGTTCTATGTAATTTCAGTATTTTGTATGGATACTTTGTATTCAAACTTCAGTTGATTAATCATTCAGTTTGGTATTTTGTCTCTATGCTTTGTACAATAAAGTTTTCTGCAATTATTAAGGATCTCACTAAAGTTAAGTAGGACCAATTGAAAATTGACATGTACAGATCATATTCATGTGATTTTCATGCTACACATTTCATGATGAATCTATGACATTTAGTTGGGTCAATGTTGGTGATCATTGTTGAATTAGTCATGATTGATATGGAGAAATTCACTGTGATTCGATATGGAGACAGGACTAATGGACGAGATAATTTGGGTATGTCTGGGTCATAATGACAATATTTAAGCACGCAATAAGGATAACACGTATGGTGAATCATATATGTGACTTGTGGGATATTGTTAGAATTTCTGACAATTTGTGGGTCACAAATATAATTCTATAATTGTGTTATGACCATTATTTTAATTAGCCAAAATATAAAATGATCCTCAAGAATTAATTTGCTGGCTAAGAGCATATGTGTCATGAAATAATATAAGTGTAGATACCTTCAGGCAATTTCTGATTTGATGAAGGGACTAAATCAGAATTATTGCAACTTAAGTAGTAACCACTTCGAGGTTACTTTTATGGGTTATGGTCCCCATTCGTAGAGCAACAGGTTTTCAGGTGTGGGGTTAAGGAGAATAAATGTGGATTAGAATAGTGTTATCCATAGCGATAAAACACTATCAAGTCATCCATAAAAAACCATAAGGAAAACACTCTCATCATTAGGTAGAAACACACTTAGCTTTTGGCTTTCTCATTCCCCTCTAGAGAAGCAAAACGAGAACCATCAAGTGCTCTAACATCTGGAAGATAATCACACCCTCATACCTTCGAGATTCCAAATGACTAATCAAGGTATGCTATTCTTCTTCACCATGAAATCAGTTGGAGTTTCTTCGGTCTGGATCATGGTTGTTCCATTTGGGTTTATGTATGGGCATAAACATTGGGTTATGAGAACGAAGCCATGATCATAAGGATTTCCGCGTTCAATCTAAAGATTGTAGATGGAGTTCTCCAACACCTCTTATTTATATTGACTAAGGGTTGATATAAATATTAGGATTTTTGGCCATCTAGCATACTTGTGAAATATCCTTTATTTTCTCGAGATTTATTTTCAGTTAATTCTATAGATTTAACAATATGACATGGTGATATGCTATTCCGTACCAATATCTTTGAGATTTCTTTATAATCTACATACAATTTAGTAATTAATGATACAAAGACAGGTTATTTTGGCTGCATAAGGCGAATCTAATGATAGGGATCATCCTCCATGTAGAAGTTATCCACTATCTAGGCTCTCAATTTGAAACTCTTTGACAACTTTAACTTCCAAACTCTTATTCGTAATATAGTATAGATCACTATCCCAGAAAGCGATCTAAAACACCAACGAAAAACTGTGTATAGGAAAAAATAATTAATTATAATATATATTTGCTTAAACTACATCTGTCATCATTTATTCTTATTTATGGTCTCATATTTGTCGTTTAAAATTTTAAAACTAATTTTTTCCATTAATTTGAAGGCGTCAATGGGCGAAAACGAGAGTCGAGTTACTATATGTTTTTTTTTCTTCATAACTCCATTCAATGACACAAAAGAAACTAATTACAAGAGCAAAATTTGAATAACTTTAATAGTTGAGAAATAAAATCAAGTCATTATTTATCAACTGAGTGATAAAATCTAAGATCGTAAGGTGTGCGGGGACAAAATCTGCCATTAGAATAGGTGTTTCCCTTTAAACATGTGTTTTATGAGATAATTAATCTCTTTATCCCAATTTTTTTCTTTTTTTAAATTATTTTGAAATAAATTAAAGAGTAAATTACATTGATATCCCATAAGTTTTAGTGAAATTACACAAACTATCCTCCATTTTTTACACCTACAAAAACCTCCCGATTTTTATACATATATTACATTGACTATCCATGTATGCGAAATAAGTGTAATTTTTTAAATAAAAAATGATAATAAATGTAATTAAGTTAAAAAATATGGTATATGTGGAAACAAGTACAAACAATATATGAATCAATACATTTTCATTATTTTTTGTTCATTACAATAATAATGAAAATGTATTGATCGATATATTATTCTCCACAATATATCATATTTTATTTAATTTAATTACATTTATTATCTTTTTTATTTAAAAGATCACACTTATTTATCATGTGAGGTAATCAGTTTAACATATGTATAAAAATCAGGAGATTTTTTGTAGGTGTAAAAAATGAAGAGATAATTATGTAATTTTTACTAAAATTCAGAAGGTGTTAATATAATTTACTCTAAATTAAAATGTGTGGAAGAATAAGTTTTGTTGGTAGAATCAAAATCCATGACCGCCTCCGTGAAAGAAACTAGGTGTAATTTATTTCAATCCATTTATTTATGAGTTTATAAAAGACTTCATTCTAGGAGATCCCCTTTACCCTCTTTATCATACTTAGAGAGATATCTATCTATTTATCCTATTTTTAAATTTGAGTGAAGATTCACTCCATTCCTTGAAGATTATCAATAATAGCAACTTGGTCCCTGAAAATTATCAAAATATAAAAATAGTCCACTAGTGTCACTACTAGGCGACAATTTGATATAAAAATTACCAAACAATATCGCAAATAACTATAGAATAAGGGGTTGTTGAATTCAAAAGGATTTAATTGATACTAGACTTTCAACTAAAATTTATAATTTAAGTTATTGTTCAAAAGGGTTGGTTTGTTTGGTGACACAAATAAATTGAAATTGTAATAATATAATAAAGGGAGTTGGAATTGAATTTCACACTTACTATCAGTACACATCTGATTCTTAAAGTAAATTCATCCAGTAATGATTTTTTTCCATGTAGTGACCTCAAAATTACTAAAACTAATGTCTTAGTCAATTTAGCAATTTGTGCAACAAAGCTCTATATCTAGCAACTTTACTCATAAGATTAAGAAATATGATATGCATAACATGCCTCTATGCCTAGTAGTCACACATGCAAATTTGAGTTAAATACAACACCTCAATTGTATTAGTCATCAATGTTAATTTGATCTATACTAAAACTTTATTAATATATCTCCATGTCTAGTAGTCTAGATTAATGAAATTAAGTTATATGAACCGTTAACCATAACTCTATGTCTAGTAGTCTATGTCATCATCTATTTCGAGGTGACCTTTTGGTCATTCTGAGTATCTAGTGGGCCTTACACCACTAGACGTCTTGTTGGTCTATGTCATATAGTTTGAGAGTTATAAAATTATAAGATTAACACCATGTCTAGATACTAATAAAATAAAGTTTATGATGTGACAAGTAATACAAGTCTATGTTTAGAAAATGTATCAGTTGTTGAGTTATGCATGTTCAGAATAACGCAAGTAAGAAACTATACAATTTATTCAATAATCATACAAAAAATGATCAAACTTAAAGCAAGCGTTAAGCAAATACAAGAACTCGAGGATAATAAAAAATTTCAAGAATTAAAAGATGAACAAATATGTATACAACAAGCTTATGTTACACTCAATCCCAACAAGAGTTTTAGCTACTCATGTTTACAAGGTGTAAATAAGATATGGATAGAACACAACTCATGCGGTGGTAAAATCACACACAAGTGAATATTGATTAACTTCTCTAATACTTAGACCTTGATCTCATGATTAAAATGACCCAAATAACCCTAGAAACTCAGAAAAGAAGTATTACAAATCAGTATTACAAAGTGTGTCCCTTTTGACTCGAGTTGGAAGTCCTTAAATAGTGTCCGTGTGTGCTCAACCCACCACCCATTGCTCTAAGCTCACATACGTACTATGAGCGCATATGAAACAATGGCTACATTTCTAGAAATTTTTCGACTTGCACAGAGCGCAAGAAATGGCGCTTAGCGTAACCAATTTTTCTTACTTTGCCGATCCGATCGTTCACATTGAATATCCATTAGTTAGAAACAACATATCTAAAATTTAGCTCAGTCTAATGGTGAATGAATGCGGTATTGAAATTTTACTCGAACTACTCATGGCCAATCCTTGCTTTTGTGCGGAACTTATCTTTTTGCTATAATTCCTACGGATTAAGCCTACAAAACACTTCAGAGGTGTTACTTGACCATTTAAACAAGTTTTAATCATGTATTAGTATAATTTTATTCATCTCAGTTGATTAAATGGTTTAAGTATCGTAAAAAGAGTGTATAGTATATGATCAATTCGACACTTAACAATTCCACCCAACTTAGAACCTTGTTTATCCTCAAACAAGAGTCCAAGCTAAGATTTTTCAAAAACATGTTTGGGTTTTCAAGTAGGACCTACATATCAATTATTATGACATACATTCAAAGAACATGTTCACACAATTAGATAAGTGCACAAATGAATTTCAAGCTTAAATCAAAGTATGATATTTAATTCATGCAAGTCATTCCTAGCTACATAATCCATTTGAAACTCCATTATTTTAACAATTCATATGACAATAAATCAGGGTGTGAACTCTCAAATATTTGATATTGTATGTCTCTCATAAGCATGCAATAGAGTCAAATATGGTATTATTTCATGATTAATCAAGAATAATATAGATTATGAATCACTAAGGTCTTTTATGGATTGCAATATGACTGGGCTATAAAAGATACAATTTTTTGGATACAAATAAGTTCTAATAAGCTAAGAGATCACTAACTTCATATATCATTTCTATGTGTATTAACCACCAAATTGACGATGTAGAAAATTTTGAAAACATTTTTCTAATAATAATAAGATTTTTACAACTAAATTGTGACATCTTTAAATTTTTTGATTTTTATGTTAGTTTTTTGAGATACCATTAAACGTAAAAATTGGCAGAAAAAATATAATATGAATTTCTGCATACCCGGTACCCAGATCCCAAATTTTACTCCTTTATACATCACTTTTTAATAAAATAAAATTTCACAATCAATATTGTCCCCAAAAAAATTAAACTCTCCTCTAACTCCAGAAACTTTCTTACCTTTCCACTGTTCTCACTGCGCCGCTTCTCAGCGTGCCCCATCTTACGCCATCCTCAACGACACCTCTCCGTCGCCAGCCAAAACCGCTGCGCCACATATATCACCATCCAACGTCGGCTTCATCACTGCTTGCCTCTGCCTCTACCTTTAGCACCACCATTTCTGTAATTTCTATATCCTAGCCCATTCTTATTTTTTTTTATTTTTTATTTTATCTGTTTTACATTTATTTTTTCTATTCTTTACCATTACTATCTTATTCATACTAAAAGCACACTGATCATGTTAAAATATGTTAGAAGCTTAGTTAAGAACTCGTTGGAAGATTTCATAGAAAATATATTTTAATAAGTTGTTCTTGAAAACCCAAATATGCTCTTTCAAACGACCCTTTGGGTTTGTTTGTGAGTTAGGTTTTGGAGGGGAATGAAGGGAAGGAGAAGACTTCAGACTGACAACTCTTTTTAATGACTTCGCCTTCTCCTCCCATACCCAACTCGCACACAGACCCTTATGCGGTTATTATAAGGAAAAAAAGTTTTGAACTTATAAGGGTACTTAGAAGTGCAATTGATGTTGTTGCCCTCATGGAAATGTAGAGGGAGTAAATGGATTCTGACGGACCTATATCTTTTCTAGCAAATATACATTGTGATGTATATTTACTTTTAGTGAATTCCTCAGTCTTCAAAGAATCAAGTTCAATAACAATCCAGTTCATTTTAGATTACACTTGAACTATATACATAAATGTGGTAAGAAGAATCTAGACGAAAGTTGTATTTTATTTTTATATTAGATGTCCTGTTCTGCAAGTTGGATTTGTTTGTTGTTTATGACATTAAAGTAGTTTGACCATGTATAGTTGTTTTGGAATTTACATGTCGATGTGTGGCTTGCCAATTGGAAGTTGATGAAGAGAATATGATCATATTGTGTTAGATTTGATTGAACCTTATGTGTTAGACATTTGCAATGTTTTAAAAATATAGTTGTGGTTACAGTTATGTTGCATTTAGTTTTGTTGTGAGTCTTGTCTTTGTTTCTTAACCTTCTCCCTTTTTTTTCATCTGTTATTCAAGTCTATTCTATTTAGTTTTGTTTTTTTGCTAGTTGTTGGTTCATCGATGCTTTTGTAGTAGACTAGTAGGTGTTTAAGTGTTAAATAAATAGTAATGAGTTATGCATTATACCTGCTTGAGAAAATTCCACAAGGAGAAATCCTATAACAAAATTATTATATTGGAAATAACATCCTTGGTATTGTTCTTATACACATTTTCCACTTTCTTGTGCATTTCTTTTGGAAGGTCTGAAGCTTCAACACACTGTAAAGGACTAACCTGGTTCCACTCCAACAAGTTACCATTTTATTGAGCCATTAACTAAATCAACATCCACAAATGTTGGTCTTTCAAGCAAGAGCCATTCGACATGCACAAACATGTATATCTAGATGCTCTTTTACTCTTCATTCTTGTCACTCACATACTCCGCGCTACATGTCTAAGCTTGCTCCTTTGCAGGTTCGTCCCTCCTGTTTTTCCATCAATTGCATAATTATACTGCATAAATATTCCGATTTTTTTTCTGTTTCTAAGCATTGTGCTTGGGTTTGGGGCTTGTAGGAGAGGAAAATGAGAGACAGGGTTAAGATATTTGCAAAAGCAGGTGATGGAGGTGGTGGTTGTTTCAGCTTTCGCCGTAGCCAACGTGATCGCCATGGCAGACCTGACGGTACATTCTCTACTCTTTATATTGTATATACCTTTATAGTTATGCTGGTTATTACATGAAAAGGCATCTATTTTATTAATGTATTTATTCCACAGTTAAAATATGTTATCACTAATACTTTTATCAGATTGTTGATAAGAAATATGGATGGAGTTCACTGGAGTTGATGGCTATGCTATTTTGATAACTGTGTTTAATGTAGGTGGCAATGGTGGTAGAGGCGGTGATGTGATTTTGGAATGCTCTCGCAGAGTTTGGGATTTTAGTGGTTTGCAGCATCACCTAGTATGCACTTATACCTTGTACCAAATTTATGTGAAATTATGAAATTTTCATGTCCAAAAGGTTAGTGATATTAATCTTGCCCCATAGATAGCTGAGAAAGGAGGACAAGGGTTATCAAAGAATAAGATAGGAACCAGGGGTGCTGACAAGGTAATCGGTCTTTACTGGTTCTTTTTCCTTGTAAAATGCTTGAAAATTTTCTTTCCTTTTGTATGGCATCTGCAATGCAGAACTGTGAGTTCATTCCGAAATCATATACTTTAGTAGGTTGTTCATGTACCGGTTGGCACTGTACTTCATCTGCTTAGCGGTGATATTCCTTCTGTGGTCAAAATTGCATCGTCAACAGATGTAGATCCTTGGGATATTCCGGGTGCACTTGCTGAAGATCTTTCTGACCCTGTTGATAGTTCTTTATCCAATGCTACAAGTGGCAAAGCCGAAGCCAAAGGAAGACATCCTACTGGCTGCTCCACATCACAAGCTGCTGAAACAAAGGTTGAGAAATCTTTAAAATCACGACAATTTGCACAAACAGATATATCTTCCCAACTTTCCATTACGGACGACACTCCCAAATTTGGTACAGAGGATATAGGAGAGGAACAAGAGATACAATACAGTGTGGCAGAATTAACCGAAGAAGGTCAACAAATTATCATTGCTCGTGGAGGAGAGGGTGGTCTGGGCAACGTATCTATGTCGAAAGATTTAAGGAAGACTATGGCTACAAAGGCAGGGACCTATCAAGACAAATCAGATCTTGAGGACTCTGACAGTGATCACTCCTCCCTAAGTGGAGGCGTGCCTGGTTCCGAGACCGTTCTTATATTAGAGCTCAAGAGCATTGCTGATGTAAGCTTTGTTGGAATGCCGAATGCTGGTAAAAGCACTCTACTTGGGGCTATCTCAAGGGCTAAGCCTGCTGTTGGTCACTATGCCTTCACAACTCTTAGGCCTAATTTAGGGAATCTGAACTATGATGATTTCTCAATAACCGTGGCTGATATTCCTGGACTTATAAAGGGTGCACACCAAAATCGTGGACTCGGACATGCATTTCTGCGCCACATAGAGCGCACGAAGGTTCTGGTTTATGTAGTAGACTTGGCTGCTGCTTTAGATGGAAGGAAGGGAATTCCACCATGGGAACAGCTGAAAGACTTAATTCTAGAGCTTGAGTACCACCAGGATGGCTTATCCAATCGGCCATCGTTGATAGTGGCAAATAAGACCGATGAGGAAGGTGCAGAGGAAGTTTATGAAGAGTTACAGAGAAGGGTTCAAGGTGCTACCATCTTTCCTGTGTGTGCTGTTTTGGGAGATGGTATACCAGAACTTAAAGCTGGCCTTAGATTACTTGTCAATAGTGAAATGTCATCTACACTTTCCTTGGATCAAATTTTTCTAGATTAGATTACTATTAACAACTACTCTTGTATTTGTTCAAAGCCCCCAGTTAGGAAAGATAGACCTGGAAATGTTCTATGCAGGGTTGAGGTCTGTTTTTGGTACATGCATTTGTGAAATCCAAAATAAAGTCCCTAAAAGAATGGTTTTAACTTCATCAAACATCTAGTATGTGCCACATTTACTCTTTTATTATATTGTTGTTTTGATTTGGCCATAGCAATGATTATAGTTTTAATATCTGATTTCATCACATGATTAGGATTCAGTAATGCTTCTTCAATAAGCATTATTCCATCAATTTTAACTCTCTAAACTTTGTAGTTGACTCAGGGGAGATATTCTAATTAGCATTTTTCCTATGTCAAAGTTAAACCTTAATTTGGTGCTTCCATTTACTGTCATAAAGGAACCCATTCTGAAAGCCAAGGACGTGAATAAAATCAGTTTTTCATACATTCAATACTACCCAGTACCCACCATAGTTTTCAATTCCTGAAAGGCAGGTTCAACCGGTCCCAGCAATTATAGTGGATAGATATATAATTAAACTGGTCAAAGTCTTATGGCACATGAAATTTTTTCATATTTGTTAAAACAACCTAAAGAAGGATTTGAACATTTGATTGTTTGTACTTAGTCAAACATCGTAACATTAGAATAATTACTGCTGCAATATTGAAATAATTAAGTTATATGTTGGAAATAATAATATTTATATGATAAGTTTATTATATTTATTATAATATATGATTTAAACTGTATGCGATTTAGTACAAAACTGTATTACTATACCATTATTCTGACCGATTTTGCACATGTTTGATCCAAGCAAACCTCTCCACTTGGAATTTAGAGATCCAATCTCCTAATTAAATTAGACCTTTCATATTTTTCCTGTACTTCTATTAAGACTAGATCACCTCCCATTTCTATGATGCTGGGAATGTTTGTTTCAAGTAATAAAATTATATTCTTAGAAACCACATT
This sequence comes from Lupinus angustifolius, assembly GCF_001865875.1. Taxonomy (NCBI): domain Eukaryota; kingdom Viridiplantae; phylum Streptophyta; class Magnoliopsida; order Fabales; family Fabaceae; genus Lupinus; species Lupinus angustifolius. The sequence continues at coordinate 4,188,290 of NC_032016.1, forward strand.
CTTGGGATTGTTATTACCCCGATTATTATTTTCGGGCATTTAAGTAAATGTGTTTGGTTGAAATTTGCGATTTTATAGAAATAATTTCAAATTTTGTTTGGTTGATGATGTATATTCCTCAAAATATGTCATAATTCTTAATATTTCTATTGTAGAAAAGATGATAAAATCACATCTTAAAAGGTTTGACATGTATGGAGGAGACAATTTTAAGTCCTGATAAGAAGATTGAATCAAATGGAAATTATTCAAATTTCTAGAGGAAGAGAGGCCAAAAAAGACCTTTAGCTTGATTAAAAAATATTTAAAGATCAACGTTTTGCCAAGAAATATTGTTTATGATAAAGTATTATGGTATCGTTCGATTCATATAATAATAATTAATAAGAATTGAATAAAACCACAAGTTGTACATTATCGTAGAATTATTTTCGCTAGTCTGAATTTAGTAGGTGAGTGGAAATGTGGAATGGATGATAGAGAGGAATGCGAATCAGTTGTCTAATTTTTTATGTTTCATTATGTCCCGAGTCAATTAAATATTGATACATACATGAAAAGAAAAATAAAAAAAATATGTAATAACATTTTTATACTATTTAATAGCATGTGATTGGTTTGAGACATATGGACATAGGAATTTCAGGACAGTGGATCCTGGTTCGTTAGGGAGAAACATTTTTGTAGTTTGATGTATTACAATGAGAAAATGTAATATATTTAGATGTAAATGAAAAAGAGATGAAAACATTAACAAACTACTTCCTCATAACAACTCTCATTAAAATATTTTTCAAAACTTAAAATAAACTTGAGAACATTTTATTATCGTGTTCACATTTTGAAGAACATTTCAAGATTTCTGTAAATGATTTGACATTGAATGAAAATAAAATATGATAAGCGTAATTTTTTAAAAATAAAAGGGAAAGGGCCTAGTGGAGGAGTGGAACAAGGGACCACTTTAATTCCTCAACGATTATTCAAAATACATTTTTTTTGTAAATGATTTGATTTAATTTGTCGTCTAAAATAGCTTTATAAAATAAATACATTTACTTTTTTACTTTCCTTTTGATTCAAATTGTGTGAAAATATATTACCAAAATAGAAAAAAAATGTTTTAAAAAAGAAATCCATTCTAGTTTATCAATAGCCATTTTTGTTCTAGTCTCCTTGATAGGACAAAAGGCATAGCTATAAAATTGAAGTGCGAACATTTTAATAAATTGAACATTAATTTCATATTTTATCATGAAATTAGATATACAGTAAACTTCATATCATTATATATATTGAATATAAAGACAACCATGGTAAACTTCTGCTATTACGATTTGAACTCCATAAATTTCATGATATCATCATGAAATGAGATACATAATAAACTTCTAGGTTATTGAATAGAAAGACAACCATAGTCATAAGAGTAAATGTAGTCTAAGTTAGTTTCTCTCTGCTTATTATTATTATTTCATCTAAAGCTTTTTAAGCATACTTGCAGCTACCATAACCTGCAAATCAAAGAAAAACAGAAGAAAATTTAGAATCCCAAAAAACACAAAATAACCCATGTCTAAATAATTACTATAATCATATAAATGCATTATAATGACCTTAATATTTAGCACAAAATGGCTTACTTGGGTCACTGTGACTAATGAGACCAGAATCAGAGAAGTAACAGTCCCATGTGTTTCTTCCTTTCTTTGCATAATATTCATTCATGACAACAGAAGCATGGTTTAGGAGTGTGTCAGGAATGAAGCAAGAACCACCTGGTTGGATCAGTTTGCAATCATCCAAGACATCACAAGCATAGAGAACGTTGTTCATCAATTCTGTATCATTTGTTGAATACTTAGCAATACACCAGCTACTATTGTTTAGGGGTACCTGAATTTCATGACCAAATTAAAAAAAAATGTTAGCTATTATGAATTTATATATTAGATACTTAACGTTAGGAGATAATTATATATTAGATACTTAAAGTTAGGAGATAATTATATATTAGATACTTAAAGTTAGGAGATAATTATATATTAGATACTTAAAGTTAGGAGATAATTATATATTAGATACTTAAAGTTAGGAGATAATTATATATTAGATACTTAAAGTTAGGAGATAATTATATATTAGATACTTAAAGTTAGGAGATAATTATATATTAGATACTTAAAGTTAGGAGATAATGTTACAAGTTATTATACCATTCCATTAGCAAACTTCAAATGCCCTCCTGCACAAAAAAGTTAATTAAAATCAGTCATATATCTTAACAAATTAGAAGCATCATTGTAATGTGCACCCTTCTATGTTTACATAGTACATAAATGTCAAATAAATTAAGGAGTGTTAAATCATGCAAAAAGAATAATTGTTGCGTGCAATTATTATTAATAATGATTGCATGAGAAAACAACTGTGTTTACACAGCAACACTAAGTGTTTGCCAGTGAAATTTAGAGATTCTACTCCATAAAATCAAGCATTCCCAACAAAGAAACATACATAAAGTAAACCCATGCGTGTGACCAAAAAAGTACAGTCAAGAACTATATTTACCAGTGTTGGAGAGGAGCAGAAGAAAAAGGAAGAGAAAGACAAGTGACCCAATTGGTTTTCTCATGGTGAAATTGAGAAAAGCCAAATGGTACTTTTTTCCCTAGTGAAAATAGCTAGAATGTGTTAATGTTGTAATGTATAGTATTATTGCAGTGTATTTATAGAGGCTCATATCATTGATGTAGTTGTTACAAATCAATTTAGTTTACCATTTATTGACCTACTAAGTAGAAAGAAAATATGGCATTTACAAGTAGTTTTGGTAAGGAGACTGCACAGTACTTTTTATACAATTTTCTCTCACATTTTTATATGAAAGAAAAAGTATATGACTGTACAATACTTTTTATACGGGAATCAAATACTTTAACCTCTATCATTTTTTTCCATCTTACATTATGCTTTGCTTCTTAAATTAAATATTACTATGAAATATGATAATAATGGTGTTGTTTTCCTTAACTAGAAAGATAAATATCATTAAAGATAGAAAGAATGATCATCTTCCTACTTTGATGACTCCTCAGAACATCATTAAATTTAACATGTATCAACTCTTCAATCGCAGAAGTTCTACAAATATGAATTCTATATGATTTAGACATTATTTCAAAATAATCAAGAAAACTTCCTTATCAACTTTTGAATCATACTTTCCTAGGTTATATTTTGTATTTAAAATATAGCATTCAAAATTAAACCAAAAACATGTAAATAACATACGTTAGTTTTTCTTCCTTTACATAATTCATATAGGGTTCTGTTCAAGAAGGGTCATACCCAAGTTATGTTATACAAATAGCAAGTAGTGTTGATGACTCATGCACAAAGATAATTGGGTATATTGTTCTCATTCAACATTGATGTGCACATCTCTTGTAGTGATATATTCTTTTTTTTCCAATTAATCCATTTTATTGAGGGGTTCTGGGTGATGAGAGAAGTTGTGAAAGATATCATTCTCTTCATAGAACATCTTGTATTGTTCATTCTCAATCTCTCTTTAGAGCACATATGCAACATCCTTGATCATTATGTACTTTCTTACTATATTTACTTCGAATGTTTTATGCTTGTGGGTTAGAATCAGTACCTGTGAGTATCTTGAATTGTCATCCACTATTACAAACACTTTTTATTCATAACTAAACTAGCAATTTTGATTGGACCAAACAAACCCATATGCAAATCCTTTAGAGATTTGATTGTTGAGTTTTCCTCCATAGAGTTGAAAATAGACTTCTATTTTCGTTTCTGAAATGCATCACATAATACATATTTCTTGAGAGAAATGTAAGGAAATCATTTAACAGGGTTCTGTCCTATTAATTTGGATATATGTCTCATACTTATATATCCTAACTTTTTATGTTATAATCATATATCATCATCCATAAACAAGAGACAAGAAACACGTTTATGTGATATTTAGACAAATTGATCTTATAAATATTATGTTCTCTATTGGCAGTGGAAATGGTTTTACCATATTTATTATTTTTCATGCATACATTTCTAGAAAAAGATATGGAATATCCACTATGATATAATTGACTTATACTCAATAAATTATGTTTTTTTAATCTTTTCACATACAAAACATTAAAATGGTAGGTACAGGATGTTTAACACCAATTTTACCAACTTCATCATCTTTTCTTTTCTGGTTTCCACAAAAGTAACATATCCACCATCTCTTGGTTTTTGTTCTATAAACATTGACTTATTGTTATGTGTCACAAGCATCCACTGTCTAGTTACCACAATGTGTGTTTCATTTCGTTTTATCATGTGTTAGGTGTCACAAAATATCCACTATCCAGGTATCATCTTTAGGTACCCACACTTGTGTCCTCTTTTGTTAGTAATTTCACCTAGAGGGGAGTATGTGGCTCAAGTAAAATTAAAAAAAAATCTAATACAAAAAAAGATAATGTAAAAATTACTAATTTTATTCGATTAAATGGTTGTTTAATCAATTAACAGAAAGTTTGAGTTAATCGATTAATAGAAGGCTTAATATCGATTAACCTTGCTGATTTTATTGAAACTCTTTTGTTCTTGATGTGACAAGAAAGTAGTGATTAATCTGATTTAATATTCACTTAAACAATTTAATGAAAGTAAGTAATCATGCAAATTCGATTTTGCAATAATCTCTATATGAATGTAATCAAATAAAGTGGAAATACGATAATTGCATATAAGTATAAGGATTTCTTCAATGATGTGCCACTGATCAAAGTTAGTAGACTGTAAGAACTACTTCATATTTTCTTTCCCGTGGATGTAATCTTATCCATTGAAGAATGAAGTTGTAGATCATTCTTTGCATGACTTTTGCTTATATTGGTTACTCCAGCCATTTCCAAGATCTTTTACTCTACACTTTTCAATGCTCACCCCAAAGTCCTCGCTGTGATTCCAACCAAAATAATCAAAGATAATACAAGAAGGGAAGTTTAATCGTGTTTAATAAGTTTTTCAAGTTTTAAAAGAGTTTGAACAGTTATAAGCAGTTTTAAAATTGCTTAAAAATATGGATGAGTGAATCATCTACCTTTTTCAGAAAACATAAATTATACGATTAACTAGCCTTTGACAAGGCAATTTGAAAATATGTTTTTGTATAACAAAGTTGATATTTACATGATTAACTCTGAAAGTTAAAAGCTACCAAAAATATATAACTTAAAAAGTTAAAATGGTTAAGGAATAAGAGATATAAAACATAGTTTTATATTAGTTCACCTAATATTACATGTTATGTCCAGTTTCTTGGAAGCATGGAATTTCCACTATACTCAATCCCAAATTAATGAGGAAGTATTGTTTTTACACCTAGTCTTTTCGGACTTAATACAAATTAATATTGTTTGCACACATAATGTCTTTGTACTCAACATTAGGACGTATGTTTAGATTCGGGTAAAGTAAATTACAACTTTAAAAACCTTTCAAATCACTCTACATAGAGTGATATTAATATGAAAGCAGAAAGATTGTATATTGATAGCAAATGATAAATATTATAGGAAATCAAGTTCTCATTGCATTAGAATGGAATTACAGAGAATATATATATACATCAAATTACACTAACTGAATGAAAACTGATATTCAAAATATATGGCAATACTATAACTATCTGCACAAAGCTAGGAAACAGAAGTTGAACTGCTCAAATATATATATCTGGTTTTTATCCCCCGACAAGCGCAAGGTCAGGATGAACACGAAGCTTGGAACGTTGTAGAAGTATTCGATCCTTGGTTAAAGGTTTAAGGAAGATGTCAACCACTTGGTCTACAGACGAAACATGACATATGTGTAACTGTTTGGATTCAACTAGGTCGCCAATGAAATGGAAATCCAAGGCAATATGTTTGGATCGAGTATGTATAACCGAATTCTTGGTCATAAAAATGACACCCACATTATCACATAACATTAATGGAGGACGATGAAGAGGGACATAAAGATCAGTAAGCAATTATTGGATCCATAGCTCCTCAGCAGCAATGTATGCAAGTGAACCACACACAACTTCACTATTAGATCGAGCAACAAATCGTTGTTTTCTAGAAGTCCAACTGATAAGATTTGATCCATGGAAGATAGCATAACCATACTAAGATTTGCTAGTCTTAGTGTCTGAAAGCCAACCGACATCAGAATATGCGAGAAGAGATTGAGCCCTGGTAGGTGGGAAGTGAAGGCAATGATGGGAAGTTCCCTTTAAATACCTAAGAATTCTTTTTATCGCCCTAAGTCTATAGATATCACCCTTGAGTCTTAGGCTTGTTGTTTGTTGCAAGATCTTCAAGCTTCTTGTATGTCCATTGTCTTCATCAAAACCAAGGTCAACTTCAAATGTGCAAGTCTTGACTCTTTCCAAAGATATTGATATCTTAACAGCATTACGAGTAACTCCTCAACCTGGAGTTTCGCCTGAAGAAGCCGATGCCGCGGTAGCTGCCGAGTCTTCTACTAGTACCTGGTGCATGCCCTTAGTGACCATATGATGTGTGTTGTTAGCAGCAGGTCGAAAATGAGATATGGAAGGTTGAGTGTGTTTGGAAAGGGAGCTGAAAGTGGGTTGTTGATAGGAGGGAGTAGTGGGAGGTGATGGAGGAACAATTGAGGAATAATGGTTGAAGGAATGAGGAGGGGAAGGTGGTGGGCATGATATTGGCAAGGCAACAACATGTTCAAGAAGGTTGTGTGTAGTGGCTTGTAGTGAGTAGGAAGAAGGAACCGTAGGGGCTAAGGGTGAAGCATAGGAAAAATATCTTCATTATAAATTTTAATCTATCACCAGTCATATGCCTCGAACACACGCTATCCACATACCAGTGATGTCCATGCGTTCGAAGGCATACCTGCAAAACAAATTACTTGATTTGTTTAGGTACCCAAGTTATATTGGGTCCCTTTTTGTTAGTAACCAAAGGACATTGTCCCTTTTTCACCCAAACATAAGTACCAGTAAGCACACCATATTTTCTAATATAACATGCAATTGAGGTATGACCATGTGTGCTGCAATAGAAACATGTAGGCATGCAAATTGAAAAAAGCACAGGAATTTAGAGATTAGGGTTTGAGAAACCTTTCCTCAGATGTATACTGAATCTGATATAGGTTACTGCCGTTAATCGATTAAGGCACCTGTTAATCAATTAAGACACATTAAAGTCTTAAATTTTTAAAAAAATTGAGCTCAGGTAATCGATTAATGAAAGACTTAATCGATATCGTACAGATCGGAGTCAGAATCATCATCCTCTTTATCTTCTTGATCTTGTGAAGTGGTAGCCTTGAGAGAGATGCCTTTCTTCTTCCTATCTGAATCCTCGTGCATCGTCAAGCGCCCTAACTCCATCTTGTGCTCTTGGAGTTTCCCAAATAATGTTGCTATAGGCATGAAATCCAAATCTTTCGACTCCATTATTGCAGTTACCATCGGTTGCCATTTCTTGTCAAGGTATTTCAAAACTTTATTTGTTATTTCACCTTTAGCAAAAGATTTATCAAGGGCAACTAAATGGTTAACTACATGAGTAAATCGCTTCTGCATTTCACTAATAGACTCATTTGGTAACATGTGAAATAACTCATACTTGTGTTTAGCGCATTTAGTCTGGCGCATTTAACCTCACTAGTGCCTTCACGAGTCACTTGTAAAGTGTCCCATATTTCCTTCGCATTTTGGCACTGCGACACCTTTAATAAACCATCATATGATAATGTTGATGCGATAATTTTTTTAGCTCGAAGGTTATGCTGAACCTTTCTACGTTCATCATTGGTCCATAGACTTTTCGGTTTTTCTTTAGGTGCATCTTCCACCAAGTGGAGTGGCATGAAAGGACCATTGAACATAGATTCCCAAATATCCGTGTAAATCGCCTCGATAAAGATCTTCATGCGCACTTTCTAGTAGGTGTACCCCTCACCACTGAATATCGGAGGGAGGTTGATGGATGCGCTATCTCTGCTGAAAGGGTTAGTGGAACCTATAATATTATCCCCTAGGATCAAACGAATTTGCGGTCAAGCTATCACTTTTGTACTAGCTCTGATACCACTTGTTGGGTAACCAGTGCTTGGAATTAATCGATTATGCTTGTGGATAATTGATTGTCTTGAATCTTGCACTTCTTAATTTTATGGTTTCTTGCACATCAAGTTACCGATTACCAATCTTTACACAATCAATTGATTATTGAAATTACAGAATGATAGCTAAACAAGTTATAACAGGCAACTCAGATTAAATCAATTAACAAGAATGTAAATAAAAAAAGTAAAAGAGATAAGAGATAGAAAGTTGTGCACATGGAATATTTATCTCGTTCATTTGCAGTCCACTGCAAACTACAACCAGGCCTCCCCTTCTAATCTTGGTAGATTTTTCTTCACTATTGAAATTGTGTTTGTTCACAGTCACACTTTCAATTAAAATAAAAATAAGCCGCTTATTTCTTGGCACCTATGAGCTTAATAACCTTGGTTTGACCTATCTAACTCGCCTACTTGGATCTCCTATACTTTCGTGATTCTGCTCTAGCCTCGGTATCAGTCGAACCAAGACCTCCTAGTCTCTATGAAGAATATCAAGATCTCTTTTGAGGTGAAACTACTCACCAACAATTAAACTCAATCTAAAATCAATGTAAACTCTAAGCAGAAAAACCCACAAGAACCTAATCTAAATGAGATTTAATGCATAAGGTTTTCGTAAAATGGATTTGCACACTTTTTAGAAAAAATATTTTCCTCACTTCACTCTTAAAGAAATCAAGAAAACTATACAAGAAGGCAATGCATTGAAACCTAGAGATAAATGCAATGATTTGAATTTCTAAGTCCTATTCAGAATTCCTCAGTCTCTAAGCTCTCTTAATGCACTTTCTTACTCTAACGCAATGTATGAAAATGTATGCTCAAACTTATTTTCTAGTTATGCAAGTTATGCCACATGGGCTAGAATTACAACATTTATAAAAAACCACATTGATGCTTTCATTAATCGATTGTACTATGTCTTAATCGATTAACGAGCTGTTAAAAATTGATTTTCTGTTATGTCTTAATAGATTAACCAATGACTTAATTGGTTAACACATCATAGGTTTCAGATTGGTTATCTACTATAATTTTGATAACTGATTAACATTATTCATAATCGATTATGTTGTATGAACATTTGTTTCTTGATGAATGGTAAACTACCTATATGACATGTGATCATGCAATACATGTTTTTCAAATATGTTATACCTTTAATGCACAAAACCATGTATGTATATCTATGAGCTTACTTATCATATAACTTCTAGATGTTATGTCTCAATTTTAGTTCTTGTGAGACTCTCATCTAGGTTTACCTAACCTAGACTCGATCTAAGGCAATCATCTTAAGACTTCTATTAAAATAAAGTTACAAAGCTCTCTCAAGCCCAAGATCTTTTCTACCATCCTCCTCTCTACTCCAACTAATGAGCCATGTACTTATAATCAAGCTGTCCAACACCCATGCTGGCAGAAAGCCATGCAAAATGAATATGATGCTCTCATGAGAAATAACACATGGTCTCTTGTTTCTTTTCCTACTAATGTTAATCATGTTGGGTGTAAGTGGATTTTAAGGATTAAACGACGTTCAGATGGTTCCATTGAATGTCACAAGGCTCGTTTGGTTGCACAAGGGTTCAGTCAAAAGGCCAAAATTAATTACTTTGACACATTTAGTCCAATTATTAAACCAACTACCATCCGGTTGGTTCTAGCCATAACTCTTTTTAATGGTTGGTGTATTCGACAACTTGATATCAACAATGCTTTGATTACTTTGACACATTTAATCGAAACAATGTACATGAAACAACCCCGTGGCTTTGAAGATTCATCACGTCCTTCCCATGTGTGTTGTCTTCACAAGGAAATTTATGGCCTCAAATAAGCACCACATGCTTGGTTCAATAAGCTGAAACACTATCTTATCACTCAAGGTTTCAAGGCTTATCAATCAGACACTTTGTTGTTTGTCCACCTCTCTTCAGTATCCATCACCTACATTCTTGTCTATGTAGATGACTTGATCATCACGGGTACACATGCCAAAAAAATTCAGCAGTTGATCACTCAATTACATACGGCTTTTGCACTTAAATACCTTGGTGATCTGCATTATTTTTTGGGCCTCCAAATTCGAAGGACTCTAGTTGGTTTAAATCTTTCTAAGGAAAATTACATACATGCTATTCTTTGTCGTAGTAACATGATAGAAGTCTCCTCAATTTCCACACCAACTGATCCTAGTTCTCGACTTTTGGCTCTTGCCAACACTACCAGTCCCAACCTTAATTTTCAAATCTCATCCATTAACATCAAATTAAAAAGAGATAATTTTTCCCTATGGTGTTTAACTATTATTTCTTCTCTTGAGACATTTGAACTAGAGTCCTTCGTTTTGAATCATGCACCACCAATGGAGACTCACATTGTCACCACCTTTAAAAGGTGACCGTTTTGTCCTGGTTTAGCTTAAATCCACCTTATCTAAACGAGATCTCTCATTGGTCGTTCGTTCGTCCTCCTCTCATATGGAATGGGTTGCCATTGAAATGGCCTTCCAGGCTCAAACACATGCTCAACGCATGGCAATGAAGGTTCAACTACATACTCTAACAAAATTCTCCCTCTTTATGCTCGAATATATTGACCCTCTTAGCACAATCATCCATTCCGATTTTTTTTAGGAACATGCATTCAAAACTGCTACATACCTCCACAACCGCACAATCACCCCTCTATTACACTTTCAATCTCTCTATCAAAAATCTATCATAAATATTTAGAGTATGGTTTTCTCAAAACTTTTGGTTGTCTATGTTACCCATTTCTAAGACCTTTCAACATAAAATTGATTTTCGGTCTCTTCCATGTGTATTTCTTGGGTACAGTGTTGCTCATATGGGTTACCTCTGTTTTCATAAACCAACTTCCAGGCTCTATATTTCTCGTCATGTTGTTTTTAATTTGGAGGATGTCATTACATTGTTCTCAAAGTGTTTCATTTCTAGAGATAATGACATTTGGCTTTGACATAGGCGCGTTACACACATACATATTAAACACTTAGATAAATTGTCATCTCACAATTTAGTTGTTGGTCTACCTAAACTTAATTTCAAATCTAAAGAAACTTGCGACACTTGCCAAAAGTGTAAGCAAGTTAAGAACTTATTTGCATCAAAAAATGTTATCTCCACAACAAGGCCTTTGGAGCTTCTCCGTATGGACCTATTTGGACCATCGCAAATCATGAGTTTCAGAGGTAGTTATTATGCCTTGGAAATCGTAGATGATTTCTCTAGGTTTATATGGACCATGTTACTTTCTACTAAAAGCGACACTTTCAAATTCGTTAAAAGCCTTGCCAAGCAAATGAAAAACCAACTTAACCTGAAAATTGTATATATACGTAGTGACCATGGTGGTGAGTTTGATAACCACCTGTTCGACAAGTTTTATGATAAACATGGGATCCTGCACCAATATTTAGCTCCTAGAAATCCTCAGTAAAATGGAGTTGTTGAGAGGAAAAATCGAGTATTAGAGGAGCTGGCTAGGACCATGCTAAAGGAAAGCAAAGTTCCTAAATACTTTTGGACCGATTCTATACATATGGTCTGCTATGTCATGAATCGAGTACTTCTTAGGCCTAAACTATTAAAGACTCCTTATGAGCTTCTGAGAGGTAGAAAACCAAATATATATCATCTTCATGCCTTTGGATGCAACTGTTTTATTTTAAACAATGGAAAATGTGCTTTAGGAAAATTTGATTCAAAGGCCAATGAGGGTATATTTTTAGGGTATTTGATGCATAGCAAGGCATTTATAGGTGATATCATTACGCGGGTGGTCACCCGTAATTCTTTGCATAACCTTTGTAAGTGTGTTACTTTCGTATCACAATTAGAACCTAAGACCATAGATGAGGCCATAGAGGATACAACCAAGAGGATAACTATGCAAGAAGAGCTAAACTAGTTTGAACGTAATAATGTGTAGGACTTGGTCGCCAAACCAAAAGACCATCCGATAATTGGCACTAAGTGGGTCTTTATAAATAAACTTGATGAATCTGGCTTAATAATATGAAACAAAGCACGCCTTATGCCCAAGGGATACAACCAAGAGGAAGGTATTGATTGCAATGAAACCTATACCCATGTTTCGAGGTTAGAGGCCATTAGGATTCTATTGGCATTTGCATCGATCATGAACTTTAAATAGTTCCAAATGGATGTCAAGAGCGCCTTCTTGAATGGATTCATTCAAGAGGAGGTTTATGTCGAACAACTGCCTGATTTTGAAAACTACAAATTTCTGAACCATGTCTATAAACTTAAAAAGGCACTTTATGGCCTAAAGCAAGATCCTCGAGCTTGGTATGATAGACTGAGTACTTTTCTCTTAGAAAAGGGATTCATTAGGGGCAAAGTTGACACAATGCTCTTTATCCAAAAATCGAATAATCATGTCTTGTTAGTACAAATATACATTGATGATATTATTTTTGGAGCTACTAACGACCTCCTTTGCAAGGAGTTTTCTGATTTGATGTAGGGTGAATTTGAAATGTCAATGATGGGAGAGCTTACCTTCTTCCTTGGATTACAAATAAAGCAAATGAAGAGTGGTATATTTGTCCACTAGTCAAAATACTGCAAAGAATTACTTCGCCAGTTTGAGATGGAAAAGTGTAAAGAAGCTTCCACTCCTATGGCATCCTCATGCTTCTTAGACAATGATGAAAAAGGAAAAGCGGTAGAGGCAACTAAATATCGTGGCATGATAGAATCCTTATTATACTTAACTATGAGTCGCCCTGATATTATGTTTAGCGTTTGCATGTGTGCAAGATATCAATCTATGCCTAAATAATTGCATTTTAGTGCTATTAAGAGAATGATGAGATATTTAAAGAGAACTCTTAATATGAGATTATGATATGCTAGGGATGCCTCATTATCCTTGGTAGGATATTTCGATTCTGATTTTGTTGGGTGTAAATTGGATCAGAAAATCACTAGTGGAACTTGCCACCTATTAGGAAGCTCCTTAGTGTCATGGAACAACAAAAAGAAAGCTTGTGTTGCTTTATCCACCGCTAAAGTGGAGTACATTGCCGCCAATGTATGTTGTGCTCAAATCCTTTGGATGAAGCAGCAACTTATGGATTTTGGTCTTAATCTAGAAAAGATACCGATTAAATGCGACAATACAAGCACCATAAACCTATCCAAGAATCTCATATTGTATTCTAGAACTAAACATATAGAAATAAGACATCATTTCTTGTGTGATCATGTTCAAAAAGGTGATTGTGTGCTTGAATATGTTGAAACCACTAAATAACTAGCATATATTTTCACCAAGCCCCTTCCACGAGATTCATTCTTTGTTCTTAGAAGAGAACTTGGAATTCTTGATGAATAATATCTCAACTAGTTTGGATATTGGTATTGAGTGCCTTTGCATGATAAATATGCTTATCTTTAAAATATATGTTGAGTGCATGTTTCCCTTGTGCTTCTAATCAATGTTCTTGATTCAATGTTTATGTGCTACAAGTGTGTAATTCTATCTAGAATAGATTCTTAGGTTAAGTGTCTTGGAATACATTGTAAATCTAAAAAACATACTCAATTATGCAATTTTACTGTTGTTAATCGATTAACTTATGTTATAATCGATTAAATTGAGTTCCAATAGCTTAATCTTTTTTAAAATCTCTATCTTCAATCTATTAAGTCTTCCTTTAATCGATTAATTGCGCTCAGCTGCTTAAGACTTTAATTGGTCTTAATCGATTAGTAGAAGCATTAATCGATTAAGGATAGTAGAGTATATCAGATTTAATATGCGTTTGGGAAAGTTTTTCAAACCCTAAATCACAAATTCCTACCCTTTCTTATGTCAAACTATAAAATTAATCTTTCCTAGTCAAATAGAAATCCAAACCGAGCTCCAATAAGCCTAGTTGGTCATCAATCTGCCCTAAAATCTCCAAAAACTCGAAAACCTAGACTTTCCCCCAATTCAAAAACCTAGCCCAGAATCACCCTAAATTGATTACAAAATCAATTAAACCTCTCTAATCCTGAAAAGATGGTTGATGGAAAGCATAAAAGAGTCAAAACAACAACTAACCGTCCAAGTAGAACTGAATTCGACTCTACATTCAGCCACGATGATGAGAAGGATCACGATGACGCCTATTACTCACTAATTCTATAAGAAACTCGTTTATAAAAATTCCAAGGAAGGAAGCCAACATACATTCACTATGCGGATATGGCTTGGATGATAGAACAAGGCTTCGAGTTTCCTCACGAATTAGAGATTCAGGGTGTGAACTAGTTTCTCGAGCTTAACGGTAAGGTATAACCTGCTCTAGTTAGGGAGTTCTATGTCAATTTTAGATACAAAGATGGTAAATATTGGTCTATGGTTTCGGGAAAACTATTTGAGCTGAATGAGACCTTATTTCTGGATGTGGATGGGCTTTCCAATGATGGTTTTGGCCTAGGAGACTGCTGAAATGGTCATGGAACTCATTTGATGCAACTGAAATGTAAAAATCTTATCTCAGAGGACCGCACTTGTATGTGCAAGGAGATTTAATAAAGGTTGGACCGGTATCGGTTGAAAACCGAATTCTGCATTATGTTGTTGCATATATTATAGTAGAAAGGACCACAAGCTATGCCCAACCAACTATCAACGACCTAAAGTTTATGTTTGCTATCTGATAAAACATAATGATCAACTGGCCCGAGGAAATTCTAAAGGTTATGTATGGTATCTCGGCCTAATCAACCAAGTTGCTTGCTTATGGCATCTTAATATCGCGCATCATTGACCATCTAGAAATACATACATCTTATACGATAATTATCACAACAAACTCTCGTGAGCACTTGATTGGTGATAACCTAGATTTAATAAAGGTTGGACCGGTATCGGTTGAAAACCGAATTCTGCATTATGTTGTTGCATATATTATAGTAGAAAGGACCACAAGCTATGCCCAACCAACTATCAACGACCTAAAGTTTATGTTTGCTATCTGATAAAACATAATGATCAACTGGCCCGAGGAAATTCTAAAGGTTATGTATGGTATCTCGGTCTAATCAACCAAGTTGCTTGCTTATGGCATCTTCATATCGCGCATCATTGACCATCTAGAAATACATACATCTTATACGATAATTCACCAGCATGCTCATATCTTCCATGTCCTCCTTTTCTGAATCATCTGGCAAGGATTTATACACCTTAACTTTTGCTTTAAGAGAAATATTATTTTTCTTCTTCTCTTGTTCTTAATGTTGTTCAAGTTGGCTTAATTTTAACTCGTGTTCTTGCAACTTTCCAAAGATAGGCAACAACATCTTAGATAGACTTTTCTTTTCCGAGATGGCTGTCACTTTGGGTTGTCTTTGTCTTGTAAGTCATGTTAGAACTTTTAAGTTCAAGTTACTATTTGACAATACCTTACCAAGTGCAATTAGATGATTTGTAAGGTGAGTAAATCTCTTTTGGAGATCGCATATCTTTTCTCCAGGTTTCATTGAAACATTTCATATTCCTAGGAGAGAGTATTAAATATCGATCTTTTTACCTCCTCAGTTCCTTCATGAGTGTTCTATAGAGTATCCCACATTTCCTTGGTAGATTTGCAATTTGATACTATAAAGAATTCGTCAATGCTAAGTGTTGAAGTGATTATGTTCTTTGCTTTGAGATCATATTGCACTTTCTTCTTATATTCATCATTCCAAGCGGATTTTGGCTTTATTTCCCTTACACTATTAACAATAGTGAAAGGTTCATATGGTCCTTCCTCATTCGCATTGCATATGTCTAGGTCTTGAGACTCTTTAAGGATTCTCATCCTAATTTTCCAGAAATCATAGCATTCTCTAATGAAGCTTGGAGGGCGATTGATGTTGAAACCTTATCCTAAAAATGATCTTGAGGCCATCTATGACGTACGATCTGTTTGAGAATAATTCATCCAAAATAAGCTTTGGTGCCAATTGTAAGTATTAGACGTCAACTAAGAGGGGGGAGAATTAATTGTTGGGAGAAATGCCTGACTTTTCTGCTTAAGATATCAAAGTGATTATCATCAGATTGTTGATGCAGAAATCAACCAAGTAAAGCAATAATAAAATCACAAGAATAGATTAGTAGTAGAAGAAGAAGAGTACACAGAGAATTTTATATTGGTTCGTCTTCTTGTCCACCGAAACCACACAAGAGATTTCTCCACTAAATAATTTGAGTTGCAATTATAAATTCTCTCCTCGAGACCCTTGTTCCCCTTCTCAACACACCCTTGTGATGAAATGTTTACAACAAGATGAAGAATGTATTAATGGCAGGATTGCCTTTATAAGTTTTGACAATGCTATAACTTGCAATCCTTTTCTCACAATATATATACGTAGTAAACAATGCTCTTATATCTTTGAAAGTTTAGAACATAAGCACTTAAAGTAACTTCGGAAAATCTGAAAGTTTGAGAACAAAGTTGCAAAATAGTGCAGAAAATTGTTTCACTAAGTATTGAAAATTTTGTGTAGATTGCATATTATGAATTGAATGTCTCAATGCCTTTAAATAGGCTTCCAATCAGCCAAGGTAACCTTCCATTAAGAGAAGACATGATTGCTACTAGTATATAAAATGAGCATAAGGATATAAGGACCTATTGAAGACTTCAATCTATAATTTCTTGAAGTTTGAATCTTCTATGTCTTCATGGTCTTCTTCTTTTTGTGATGTTGGTGTCATTTTCAAAACTGTACCAAGTAAGAAGCAAGATCTTCTTCACAAATGTATATTCCGCTAGCAGATCCACAATAGTGTATGGACATTAGCATAGTGTATGACACGAGCAATAATAGTATAAATTTTGGGGCGTTGGATGACATGGATGTAAGGTGTAACACATGGGTCACATTAGTAGCGATGAAGGATGTGAAACGAGAATTGGCATAGATGTAAGATATAAAAAGGACATTGGCACAAATTCATGGTGTAAGATGAGCATTGAAGTAGATGTGTGACACATATATTGGTTGACATTGATGCAAGGTTTGTTATATATGGAATATGACCGTTATTTTGAATCATGATTGTTGGTTCAGACAATAATGTGAGGTTTATAGTAGAAGTTGAGGTTTTCCTAGAAAGCTTCATGGTTAAGTTGTACTCAATATTAAAAAAAGTTGTTGTTGGTAGACTCTGGTGTATAAGTTGCATTATATTGAAAGTTCTCTACCAACATATATCTAGGCAACATGTTTTGTTGGATGAAGTATAGGTATGGAGAAATTGTAGTACAAGTAACGTTAAGTGTCAAGCTCTTGGCGACATCGTCAAAATACTCAAACATTGGGACATGGTAAAGCGAATTAGGTGTTGTATAGATTTCACAGGGACCGAGATATTTACTATGGTGTGGGTTGTGAGAATTATTCCTAAAGAGTGGTATAATTGTCAAGGAGGAGATTGTTATGCAAATGACAATTATACAAGGAAACATAATCACTCCATGGTGGGGACCACAAACGTGTAGGGATCCACAATCCAATCATGCTGGTAACTACAACTAGGGCATGGTGACAACTAAGGTCTCAGATCAACACATGCATTGATAAGCATCAAACCATGGTCGGACTGTGTTTGATATTGTGGTTGTGGTTTGGGATAATGAATTTCGAATAGTCTTCAAGATTCTCTGTTTTCGATTATCTAATAAATTACTTAATGAAAGTAGATTATCTTTTCATTCATTTAATTTCAAAACGTTTATGATCTCTTCCCGAACCAAACATGAATCTTTTGATTCATTTGGCTCTCACACTCAATTACTAAATGTGAAACTAGCTTATATGTTTTTAGGGATATGTATTGGGTCTGGGTATAAGACTATATATACATATGCTTAGTATATCCTAAGTATAGTTTTGTTTATTAATCTTATTCTCTAATAATATATTGGTAGTCGTTGAACATTCTAAAAAACGTAGATATAATTTTTTGAACCTCATTGACATATTTTAGGGTTTTGTCCTCTTCTTCTCTATTTTTATTAAATTGCTTATTCACAATGATTTCTTCCACTATAATAATGTGATATATTTACATTTTTCTCTCAATTGGATATTTATAGTATAGGGATATGAGTTCCAATGTTTAATAAAATACCACATTTAAGACTTTAGTTATCTAGAACACATTCAAAATGTTAATCCTCTATATTTTTTATAATTTCAAATAGATCAAGTATGATAATATTAAATATGTCAATATTCTAATCTACATACTCTAAGTGTGCAATAAAAAATACTAGTCATAAACTACATAAAAATGATACGGAGAAAAGTGACAAATCACTCACTTTATCTATGATCTGTACAATTATTACATACATATATAATGGTAATGTGATTAAAAGATACTTAAAAAAAACCAAGTGTTCGATAGAATCATAAATTTTTTGAAGATCAATGGATTAAAATAACACCTAATCAAACATTTGTTTGTGCCCACTCATACAAACCTCATATGAATGTAAGCATGCAAGATCATGATTTTGATAAAGACAAAAGAATAAATCTTAAAGACAATGAACACATCAACAATAATTACAAGACTCATATTCAAGCATGGATCATAATCATTAAGAGTTATTATTTTCTTTTTAGGTCCTATAAGATGCTTTGAATGGGTAGAGTCTAGGTTGAGTGAACCCTTGATAAATCTCACATATCATGAGCTTATTACATAAAAAAGATTTACATGATTAAAACTTATTTTAGCATGCATACATAATTTTGGGCACTTATTATCATATCCTTTTCAAAGTCATGCATCATGCATACATCATTTATGTTATAGGTTCATGCATAATAAACAAAGTCTTTTTGAAAACCATTAATCAATTAAGACTTTATCTAATCGATTAACTCTTTGTAAATTGGAAACACATTACTCGATTAAGGATATGTTTAATCGATTAAGTTAGTTTCTGTTTTGGAATCTTCGACGTTTTAATGAAACGTTAATCGATTAAGTAATTTTTTTAATCGATTATCCTCAACAAAAAAATTTCAAAACATAATGATATTTTACTAACTTTCCCATATGCAAAGGTATCATTGATTCAGATCAGATTTTTTACGAAAACACTTTCATTGTTTTAGTACTCAGAAAAGCAAGAATTTTCAAGAGTGATTGATTAAGAAAACGAGAAGAGTTTTCACAATCTTTGAAACATAGAGCCTAAGATCTCACTCGATGCTCATGATAACAAATTCGATGTGGATGTGATCCACAAGATGGAATTCTTTCAAGATACCACAAACATGATCTATAAGCATCATGGCGATCAATAGGCTGCTAACCAAGAATATCCTTCTGCTGACCCTCATTTCATGCTAAATCATATTCTCCTGACTCCTCTCCTTCCAATCAGATGATAATGGACGAGTTGTTTTCGTTTCGAGGCTACATCATAAATTGGATGGATGCTCTTGACACGGCGAACAATCAAGTCCAAGAAGAGCTTTGATGTTTGTCAAACCGATTGGATTACATGGACTTGGTTCTCATAGGGCTGATCCAAATTCTTAGGAGTAGTGGTCTAGTGGTCTAGGATTTTACTTAAGTCAGTTGTTGTTGTTGTTGTTATTATAATTTCAAAACTGGTGTTTTATGGTTGTTATTTTCTATTTTAACTCTTTGGTATGTATGAATTATGTTTTATTGCTTTTAAATGCTATGTTCGGACATGTTGATTATCTTTTAGCATTTTATATCAATCAAAACTTCATACTGTCGTTGATTATACAAATTTATGACCTTGGATTTTCAATCAGTTAACCTATATATATCTTGTTACCCTTTTCTATATATATTTGTCTATTGTTTTGGACAAAGTAGTTTTCTTCTTTTTGATGAAGTCAAAAGGGGGAGAAAAGTTGGAGTTGTGTATTTTTCTGTCAAAAATGTTCAGGCACATACAATAAAGCAAAGGGGGGAACATACAAGACAAGAGGAACATACTTTATATGCACACTTCATATGCTGAATCTCATAAAAATTCAAATCTCAAATTTCAAACAATGTTGGTTTGTCATCATAAAAAAAGGGGAGATTGTGAAGAAGATCTTGCTCTTGACCTTGACACGGTTTTGATGAAGACACCAATATCACAAAAAGAAGAAAAGGAAAAATACTATGAAGACATAGAAGATTCAAGCTTCAAGAAAATATACATTAAAGTCTTCATAGGTACTTCTATCCTTATGGTAATTTTATATACTAGTAGCAATGCTAAGTAATGAGTTACTTGACCTGAGTAACAAATTACTAGATCTAGGTAACAAATTCCCTGAAATGTGTGGCAGTTGGTAACAGATTACTGAAACTACATAATAGGTTACCTGACTAAGAAAATAGTTACAAAGCATAACTGACACTGAGTAACTGATTATTACTATGTATTATCGATTACCACTTTGGAAAGAAACTTTTGGCAATTGATTACCCAGTCGTAATAATCAATTAACCATAACTGCTGGAAACCATATTTTGAAATTGGAATGAACAACTTTCATCCAAAGTGAATGATTTTCATTCCAATTGCGTCTCCTTTTCATGGAAGGTTACCTTGGCTGATTGGAAACCTATTTAAAGGCATTGAGACATTCAATTCATAACATACAATATACACAAAATTTTCAATACTTAGTGAAACAATTTTCTGCACTATTTTGCAACTCTGTTCTCAAAATTTCCGATTTTCTAAAATTGCTTTAAGTTCTTAGGTTCTAAACTTTCGAAGACATAAAAGCATTGTTTACTAAGTATGTATATTGTGAGAAAAGGATTGCAAGTTATAGCATTTTCAAAACTTGTAAAGGCAATCCTGCCATTGGTACATTCTTCATCTTGTTGTAAACTTTTCATCACAAGGGTGTGTTGAGAAGGGGAAAAGAGTTCACTTGGAAATTTTGTTTTCCAAGGGTATATAGTTGTGAGTGTGTAAGGTACAAGGGTCTCGGGGAGAGAATTTGTAATTGCAACTCAAATTATCTAGTGGAAAAATCTGTATGGCAAGAGTATTGGATATAACCTTTAGTAGACAAGAAGGCGAACCATTATATAATTCTCTGTGTACTCTTCTTCTTCTACTCTATTCTTGTGATTTTATTATGGATTTACTTGGTTGGTTTCTGCATCAACAATCTGCTGCATAATCACTTTGATATCTTAAGCAGAAAAATCGGTCATTTCTTCCAACAACTAATTCACCCCCTTCTTAGTTGCCATCTAATACTTACAACATTGCCTTCATCTGTCTCAGATAGTGATGCTCTAGCTTGTTCCATGTCTAGTTCCATCTTCCTTATGGGACAATCCCTTTTATAATTCTCAATCGGTTTGCACCTAAAGAACTATCATGTGGTGCACTTGACAGACTTTGTTGAGCCAACATATTCTTAACTTCTTCTTTGTCACAATCCTATGTTACCATTTTCTTCAAACTTCCCCATCACGAATTTTGTGCTTGAATTAGGCCATTTTGTAATAGTGACCCTCTTACCAATTGTTGTTGTAAGAAAATTAATCAATGTACAATAATGGTAATAAGCAAGTGAATAAAGGATGTATAATAAATAAGAAAAATAGACAAATCTCCAAAAACAATTAATGAGACTCAACCAATTGTATGCCAGTGTCCCTGGTACTAGTATTTGACCATCAAAATTTCATTATAAAATATGATTAGCAACTACAACCACATTTAGGGTATACAAAATACATGTATTTATAACCCTCTCTGCTCAAACCTGATGCATTACCCTAAAAGTCCATAAATCAGCGTTGTCCTGAACCAAGATGATGGTGTCTAACACGTCCAATTCATGGTTCATGGCCTATAAATGTGTGTATCACATGACCATGGTTGTCACTATGCCCCGACCTTGGATCACAACATGGTCGTAGTGTTATAAATTCCTTATTATTGGTGAAATATCAATCCTAGAATCTTGAATCTCATGATTCTCACACATATATATAAAACAAGGATACAATTTCATACCTAAATCTATGTTCTCTGATCTAATCTTTTGATATACCTTTTGAGAGGGTTTTGGTATGATGGCCTTCCTGAACCAAATCCCGAATTCCTTTTGGGACCTTCATTTTTTCTCTGATGGGAAGAGGTTAAAACTATTTGCGATTTGGTTTCTTGGGGACCATAATCGTTCCTTACGCATTAACTTATAGGGTTCCCATTATCCCTTATAGGCTAACCGTTTGGGTATCCACTCATTCAGCCCATATCAGTTATCAATTTTTGAAGTCCTATGGGTTTTTAGAAATGATATCACTTTTTTCGTAACCTCCAAAATAAATAGCCAATATAATTGTATTAAATATATGATGCTCACCTTAGTTAGAAATTATGAATTTCTAACAATCTCCCACTTGGGCTTCATATTTCTCCTGAAACAATTATATCACATATTCTTTAGGTGCACATTCGTATGCTATTTATATTTAGACTTCTCTTTAATACAATATGTTTCATCTCATATATCAACTATGGAACCACCGTGACCTTCATCACATTCAAATGTGACTCAACCACGATGATCACCATATTAATATACTTAATGACATAGATCAAATATGGATGAGTGACATGGAAATTTCATGCAATGTGATCTCAAACATGTCTATTTCCAATCGGCCATTCTTTATTCTTTAGTGAGATCAATCCAAAGTCTTTAATTGCAACAAAATAGTCACAATACAAAAGTTCAAAATAGAATAATAAATTATCAACTTTATTATGCATAAAACTATATATCACATCCAAAGTATATCATAAAATATATAGACTCCTACTGAACTAAGGTATCCTAAGGAGCAATACTCATATGAGCAATATGCTCATAAAAGACTTTAGGTACCTTATGTGAACCCCAAAGAGCCTATCCTTGATTATGATAGCCTTGAAGGTATAAGTGGTCCTATGACTAGGGCTAGGGCAAAAATGGCTCAAAATGCCCTTGGACAACTCATAATGTTGATACATGATGAGAAGCCAAAGATAGCCCAAGGGGGACTAAAGATGCTCACTAACATCTTAGTCCATGCGTCTGATCGAGCCAAAGATGGACCAGGCCATGTGATGACAACCTCTAGGGGATGCCTTTGATTTTAGGATCGTTTTAGCTTGAAATTAAGAGCTTTATAAATAAGAATTTGGTGTTTGTATTGATAGATATTTTTAGGACCATTTTAGGATAAATTTGTGGGGAAAGATGGAAAAGATGTGAAGATGGAGACGCCACAAGTTCAATAGCTTGATAAGTGAATTATATTCAACACAAGGAAGGATCCTTGATAAGAATTTAGACGCCACACCGAGAGGGTGATGAGTCTTAGAACACCACAAGAATAAGAATATCGATAAGTTCAAATTGAGGAGCATTGGCTCAACTTTAGGAATTCAATCCAATTTTTCTCAAAAACAAACTTGTTTTATTAATGAATAAGCCAAAGCTATAAATAGACAATCTGCCTTGGCTGAAATAAAGTAAAGATAAGTCTAAAGATAAAATCCTAATTATCTTTGAATACTAAAAGATAATATCCTATTTAATCAAATCTGAAATGCAAACTAAAATCCTAACTAATCCTAAGATAATGTGAAGATAATGAAATTTAAAATCCTAAATTATCAAATAGATAAGATCTAATCCCATCTGGCTGGTTTGTTGAAAAGAAAATGTTTGGCAAAGTTGTTAGTCAAAACAAATCTATCTTTACTTAAATACTTGATTGTAGCTGCTCAACCTCTTAAGTTTATCTCCTTCTATTTAATCAATTTATTCCTAAGTCTACATGAGAATGAATTGTCATTTATTCATAACAATAAAAATAACCTAAGTTTAAAATAGATCCTAAGGACATAAATGCCCTTCCTTCATGTAATCTCCAAGGTCAATTGAGCCTTTTGTGACCTTCAAGGTTGATGATTTGGCTTTGGCCCTAGTCATAGGACCTTCATGACTTCTCTTGCCCTTTGAATCAAAGGTTGCCCTAGGAGGATTTATATCATCCCCTCCCCCTTCAAGTGAATTTGTCCTCGAATTGTCTTCAATCTTAACTTTCTTTCTATTTTTGCCATGATCTTTCAAAGAATGGCTAAGTGTAGAAAAACTTTCAGCCTTGGGGTTAGGAACTTCTTCAAGTGTAGGCTCGGCCAACAACTTGGCTTTAGCCTCACTTTCCTTCTTTTCTTCCTCAATCTTAGCCCTTAGCCTCTTTTGGTCCTCATGGACTTGTTTAGGGCTCAAAGGGACTAACACCATCTTGTGACCATGGTGCATAAATGAGACTTTGTTGGTGAAACCATCATGGCTAGTTTTCTTTTCATATTGCCATGGTCTCCCCAACAACATGTGGCTGGCTTCCATAGGAGCCACATCACATAAGACCTCATCATGGTACTGCCATATGGAGAAGGGTATAATGACTTGTCTATCCACAACCAACTCACCCACATCACTTAACCATTAGAGTCGGTAAGGGGTGGGATGTGGTTTAACTTCAAGGTCTAGTTTTGTCACTACCCTTTGGCTAACCACATTAGTGCAACTACCTCCATCAATGATCAACATGCATACCTTGCCTTAGACCAAGCATCTCGAGTGAAATAGATTGTACTTTTGGCCCTCTTCATGCCTCTTGACTTGGCTGCCCAAGAGCCTCATCATCATCAAAACATCACCATCAGGCATGAATCTATCATCATCACACTCATCTCCACTAGATGGTTCAGATTGGGACTCAACGACACCATTAGTAATCACCATTGTCCTTTTTGTAGGACATTGAGAGGCAATGTGACCATGGCCAAGACACTTGAAACACTTCACGTTTCTAGTGTTCCCATTAGTCTCCACGACTGGTTGGGTGGTTTTGTGGCTGCCCATAGCCTCCTTGGCCCTAGGGCTCTCCCTTTTCTACTCATCATTCCAAGAGTGGGACCTTGAAGTACTAGAGGAGTACTTAGGCTTCTTCCTCTTAATTTGTTGCTCTACCTTCATAGCATTTTGTACTAGATCATCTTGCTCCACATAAGGTTGCAAATCCACCACATCTTGGATTTCAGGATTAAATCCATAAAGAAATCTAGCCATTGTTGCTTCACGATCCTCATTGAGGTTGGACCTAAGCAAGGCTAATTCCATGGCTTTGAAATACTCATCAACTGTTTGGGACCCTTGAGTGAGCCTCTGTAGCTTGTTATGAACATCCCTGTGATAAGAATGATGCACAAACCTCCTTCGCATTGCTCTCTTCATCTCAGTCCATGCGTCAATGGCTACATCTCCACATCTCACTCTATCTTTTTGGTGTTGATCCCACCAAACCATAGCATACTCTTAGAATTCAAGGGCTGCCACCTTGAATTTCTTTGCCTCTGAATAGTCATGGAAATTAAAGACTTGTTCCATCTTTAATTCCCATGCCAAGTAGGCCTCTGGATCACTCATCCCCAAAAAACTAGGGACTTTAACTTTCACACCATCTAGGTCTCCTCTAGGCTCACGGTTTGGACTACCACTTGCACCATCTCTATGTCTCCTTTTCCCACGGGTTGGGCTAATATGACCATGACCAGGGCTGCCATGATCTCTATGTCTCCTTCTATGGCCATGATTTGGTTCATCATGGCCCCGGCTGCCATGTCTCCTTTCACTATCATAGGCACTTGAGGAATGATGCATATCCTCCTCATGCCTATCATGCCTCGTCCTCTCCTCTCTTATAGGCCTCATTCTTCTTCTTTCATGGCCATTTGGATTGTCATGTCTCTCATCCAACCTCCTATCATAATGGATCCTCAACTCCTCCAATTATTGTTGAAGAGTTTGGAATTGGGCATCCATCATGCTTTGAAGCCTCACAGTCATAGAGTCTGACCTTGGTGAAATTGTAGGAGTCCTCTCTAGACTTGACATCCTTCAAGCTAAATGTAGCTCTGATGACCACTTGATGACAACCTCTGGGGGGTGCCTTTGATTGTAGGATCGTTTTAGCTTGAAATTAAAAGCTTTATAAATAAGAATTCGGTGTTGGTATTGATAGATATTTTTAGGACCATTTTAGGATAAATTTGTGGGGAAAGATGGAAAAGATGTGAAGATGGAGACGCCACAAGTTCAAGAGCTTGATAAGTCAATTATATTCACCACAAGGAAGGATCCTTGATAAGAATTAAGACGCCACACCGAGAGGGTGATGAGTCTTAGAACACCATAAGAATAAGAATCTCGATAAGTTCAAATTGAGGAGCATTGGCTCAACTTTAGGAATTCAATCCAATTTTTCTCAAAAACAAACTTGTTTTATTAATGAATAAGCCAAAGCTATAAATAGACAATCTGCCTTGGCTGAAATAAAGTAAAGATAAGTCTAAAGATAAAATCCTAATTATCTTTGAATACTAAAAGATAATATCCTATTTAATCAAATCTGAAATGCAAACTAAAATCCTAACTAATCCTAAGATAATGTGAAGATAATGAAATTTAAAATCCTAAATTATCAAATAGATAAGATCTAATCCCATCTGGCTGGTTTGTTGAAAAGAAAATGTTTGGCAAAGTTTTTAGTCAAAACAAATCTATCTTTACTTAAATCCTTGATTGTAGCTGCTCAACCTCTTAAGTTTATCTCCTTCTATTTAATCAATTTATTCCTAAGTCTACATGAGAATTGAATTGTCATTTATTCATAAGAATAAATATAACCTAAGTTTAAAATAGATCCTAAGGACATAAATGCCCTTCCTTCATGTAATCTCCAAGGCCAATTGAGCCTTTTGTGACCTCCAAGGTTGCTGATTTGGCTCTGGCCCTAGTCATAGGACCTTCATGACTTCTCTTGCCCTTTGAATCAAAGGTTTCCCTAGGAGGATTTACATCACCATGTGCACGAGACAGGCCACAGGTCTGGATCAGGCGCCAAAATTGACCCTGGCACGGAACCATGTGCATCAGGCGCAAGACCTGACCGAGACAACTCCGACGGAGTTGAGATCTCTAGTGCCTCAGGCATGAAACCTGACAGAGTTGAGGTCCCTGGCGCACCAACTGTTGAACCAGACGCTAGGCCAATCTGGCCTGGCCTGGCCAGGAAATCTAACTGAGGCGCATGCGCTTAGTGTGTCGCATCAGGCATTGGACATAGTCTGACCGAGTCAAGCCTAGCCAATTTAGTTAGCATTGAAAATTTTTAATTTTGATAATAAATGTGTGGGCTAATTTTTGTCCAACACTTAGTTAATTTATTTTAAGTGTTTCAATCATAAATATGCCCATAAATAAAGTGCATATAGAAAAATGGCTCGTGGATGACCAAGTCAAGCCTAAAAGTGTAAACGACACTTTAATGCTTGGACCAACTTGTATTTTTCGTGAATCAAAGTCATTCTAACTTAGTCTAATATTATTTGACAGATGAATAAAGACTATTGTAGCCGTTGGAGGAGGATTGCTCAAGGGGAATCAAAATATGACCGTGGAGGAGCTTAATGGAGCATTTATGGTGCTTAAACACCTTGTCTGGACTGTTGGAGCTAAATTCACCTGAGCACATTTCATATAGAGGAATCTAAGTGACATTCAGAGTTGTTGGAGCAAAGATGCTCGTGTGGAATTAGCGTGTCGCCATCGGAGACCTTAATTGTGCATTAATGGTGCATTATACACATGTTCTAGCCGTTGGCAGCCTACCAACATGCACCAACGACATCCTAAGCTATTTAGTGCATGATTAATCATCATTCAGCCTAGGGAATTTCCTTCCTTAACAAAAGGAATCATGTGCCAAGCACAAGTGCACCTGAGGACAATTAAGGAGGCTTTAACTACAACAATTTCCATATGCTGAATTAGAAGAATCCTATGGAGCTCATCAAAGCCTAGTCGCGAGCATTATGGAGTCATCAAGTCTCATTCATCATGTGACTTAATTGTGATCCGTGCACTTAAGGAAGAATGGACTCCTATGCTCTTCACAATCCAACTGTGGCATCCAAGGCATCGTAGGCCTAAGTCATTATATTTGTCTTTCAATTGTAATAAAGCATACGAAATACATGTGCTCATATCTTTACCATCCAAATGTATTCTAGTTTAGGAGTAGATTTATTTGGCTTATGGTATCCTATGTTATGATTACCATGCATTAGCCTTACTAGTAATGATATCTAACTGTGGGAGCCTAGTGGCTTGCCTATAAATGTAAGACTTTTGAAATGGACTAAACATGTTAAGTTGAATCATAATTCTTTGTGAATTGAGGATTGTATCCTTGTGATAGTATTCTCCAAACCTTCTTGGCTGAACCAAGATTAGAAGTTCTTATCAAGAACCAAGTTCTTGTGGCGATCATCAATTTGGCTTATCAACACCTCAAGTGTTGTGGTGCCTTCACCTCAAATCTATTCCATCTTCTTTTATCCAATTTCATATTTCTGGTGCTTACTTTATTTTCAAAAGCTCTTGTCAACTGTGAGCTTAGGCCAAGCACCAACCAAGATAGATCGTTCAAGAGCCTTTTATCTAAGAGGTTCACATCAAGTGGCATCAAAGCTAGTCTCTTGCTTAGTGTTCACTACTCTTTCTTGACCGTGAGTATATCTATCTTTATCTTTATCTTTCAAAAAGTGTCAAAGTCCAAAAATCAAAAGTGTTAAAAAGTGTCAAAGTCCAAAAATGAAAAAGTGTCGAAAGTGTCAAATAGTCCAAAATCAAAAAGTTCTACAAAGTGTCAAAGTGATTCTACAAAGGTTCAAAAGAATATAAAAGAGTCTAAACAAAAAGTGTCAAGTTCTTACTTTGAGGTATAACTCAAGTCACAACGTTCCAATTTTGAGAAGTTGGAGTGATTTTCTTTCAGAAAATTCTTGGTTCAAACTTGGTTTACTTAATAAGGCCGTGGAGGAAGGAGTGTTGAGTGATACACCATTCCCTACATTTTCCACAAACAAAAAGTGAGTGGTACACGTGAGTTTGAGTGAAATGTCTAATCACGAAAGTGATAGTTCTCCATTGTCCCCAAGGACAACAACCCTACATGCCATGATAACAACACAATTTCAAACACTCCAAAGGCAAATGGAGCAAATGAGATTGGAATATGATAGGAGGCTTAATAATCGTGCTTATAGGTATTCAAGTGACTCGGATGATGAATGAGGAAGGGGAAGGCAAAGGAGGGAAGCAAGGAGGGGGAGAGAAGATAGGATACCAAACTAGATGCGGTCAAGATAAAGGTACCAACCTTTATTAGCAAGAATGATTCAGAGCTTACCTTGAGTGGGAATTGAAAATTGAACAAGTGTTTGATTGCAATTCTTACAATGAGGAAAAGAAAGTAAAGGTGGCAGCCTTGGAATTCAAAAGGAGAGATTAAGTTAATCATGAGGACAAGGTTTGTTCCTAACTCCTATCAAAGGGATATTCACAACAAAATACAAAGGCTCACACAAGGGTCTAAAAGTGTTGATGAGTATTTCAAGGAGATGGAATTGGCCTTGTTGAGGTCTAATTTCCACGAAGACCGAGAAGCCACTATGGCAAGGTTCTTACATGGGTTGAATCAAGACATCCAAGACATTGTTGAATTACAACACTATATTGAGTTAGATGATCTAGTTCAACAAGCAATAAAGCTAGAGGAGCAAATGAGGAGAAAGAAGTCTAAATTCTCTTCGAGGTTGAGTTCCAAATATCAATAATCAATGTGGGTTGACAAACTCAAGAAGGAGGGCCCAACAAAGGAAGTTACACCTAGCACCAAAGGATCCGTGACTACAAGCCAAGGTAAACAAGCCTTGGTGACAAGTCAAAGGAGTAGAGATGTCAAGTGTTTCAAGTGCTTAGGCCTTGGGCACATTGCCTCTCAATGTCCTACAAGGAATACAATGATCATGACTAATGGAGAGATATAATCTCAATCCGAAGCCTCAAGTGGTGAAGAGGATGGTCATGAGGAGGATGATGCTATTGTTCCTGAAGGTGACTTGCTTGTGGTGAGGAGGCTCTTAGGGAGTCAAATCAAAGACCAAGAAGCTGACCAAAGAGGAAACATCTTCCATACAAGGTGTCTAGTTGGTGGTAAG
The DNA here is from genome assembly GCF_001865875.1 of Lupinus angustifolius. Classification (NCBI taxonomy): domain Eukaryota; kingdom Viridiplantae; phylum Streptophyta; class Magnoliopsida; order Fabales; family Fabaceae; genus Lupinus; species Lupinus angustifolius. Next base: position 4,218,678 of record NC_032016.1, read on the forward strand.
GTTTGTTGTTTGATCATTGATAGTGGAAGTTTCACAAATGTCGTTAGTACAAGATTACTATCCAAACTAAATTTTGAAACTAAGACACATCCCACTCCATACTGATTGCAATGGTTGAGTGAGGTGGGAGAGATGCTTGTTGATAAACAAGTTTAAGTTCCTTTTACTATTAGGAGCTATGAAGATTCAGTCCTATGTGATGTGGTGGATATGGAGGCTAGTCATTTATTACTAGGCCGACCATGGTAGTATGATAAGAGAGCAACACATGATGGACACACAAATAAGTACACATTAATGCAAAACAAGAGGAGGGTGATACTTTCACCATTGATTCCTGAACAAGTCATTGAAGACAAGAAGATCTTGAAAATAGAAATAGCACTAGAAAAAAAAGATAGAGAAAATACAAAAAGAGAGGGAGAGGAAACCACTACATCTTATGGATAAAGTGGAAGACAACAAGGTTGTTCTAACAAAATAACCCATCACACCTCTATTTTTTTCACAACTAACTTTGTTTTGCCAAAATATGTTTCTAGAATTTACCAAGAACTTGGAATCATCAAAGGAGTTGATGACTAGTGAGAAGCCAAGACATTGTTGACTTGCCTTGAGATTGGACTCATAGATGGCTTAATCAATCAAGTCGTGTTTACTAAAGATTGTGCCAAAGCACCTAACATCCAAGTACAAGGGAAGTATTTGTCTAATGTTGATCTAATGAATACCGATGATTTGTTTCCATTTGATGTAGGTAAAGAATATGCAATTTCGAGGTCGAAATCTCTTCAAGAATGCGGGGATGATGTGAACCCCAAAGAGCCTAACCTTGATTATGATGGCATTGAAGGCAGAAGTGGTAATATGAATAGGGCTAGGGCAAAAAGGGCTAAAAAAACCCTTGGACAACTCCTAATGTTGATCCATGATTATGAGCCAAAGATAGCCCAAGGGGGTCTAAAGATGCTCATTAGCATCTTGGTCCATGGTTCTGGCTGAGCCAAAGATGGACCAGGCCATGCGCATGAGACAGGCCACGGGTCTGGCTCAGGCGCCAAAATTGACCCTAGCACGGAACCAGGCGCATCAGGTGCAAGACTTGACCGAGACAACTCTGACCAAGTTGAGGTCCCTGGTGCCTCAGGCATGAAACCTGACCGAGACAACTCTGACCGAGTTGAGGTCCCTGGCGCACCAAGTGCTGATCCAGGCCCTGGGCCAATCTGGCCTGGCCAGGAAATCTGACCGAGGCACATGCGCCTAGCGTGCCACATCAGGCACTGGGCGTAGCCTGACCGAGTCAAGCCTAGCCAATTTAGTTAGCATTGAACATTTTTAATTTTGATAATAGATATGTGGGCTAATTTTTGTCCAACACTTAGTTAATTTATTTTAAGTGTTTTAATCATAAATCTGTCCATAAATAAAGTCCATATTGAAAAATGGCTCGTGGATGACCAAGCCAAGCCTAAAAGTGTAACCGACACTTTAATACTTGGACCAACTTGTATTTTCTGTGAACCAAAGCCATTCTAAATTAGTCTAATAGTATTTGGCAGGTTAATAAAGACTGTTGTAGCTGTTGGAGGAGGATTGCTCGAGGGGAATCAAAATAAGACTGTGGAGGAGCTTAATGGAGCATTTATGGTGCTTAAACACCTTGTCTGGACCATTGGAGCTAAATTCACCTGGGCACATTTCATCATGAGGAATCCTAAGTCACTTTCAAAGTTGTTGGAGCAAAGATGCTGGTGTGGAATTAGCATGTGGTCGTTGGAGACCTTAATTGTGCATTAATGGTGCATTATGCTGATGTTCTAGCCATTGGCAGCCTACCAACTTGCACCAACATCCTAAGCTATTTAGTGCATGATTAATCATCATTCAGCTGAGGGAATTTCCTTCCTTGACAAAAGGAATCCTATGCTAAGCACAAGTGCACCCAAGGACCTTTAAGGAGGCTTTAACTACAACAATTCCATGTGCTGAATTAGAAGAACCCTATGGAGCTCATCAAATCCTAGTTGTGAGCATTATGGAGTCATGAAGTCTCATTCATCATGTGAATTAATTGTGAGCCATGCACTTAAGGAAGAATGGAATCATATGCTCTTCACAATCCAACTGTGGCATCCAAGAGGCATCCTAGGCCGAAGTCATCATGTTTGTCTTTCAATTGTAATAAAGCACACGAAATACACGTGCTCATATCTTTACCATCCGAATGTAGTATATTTTAGGAGTAGATTCATTTGGCTTATGGTATCCTATGTGAATATTACCATGCATTAGCCTTACTAGTTTAATGATAGCCAACTGTGGGAGCCTAGTGGCTTGCCTATAAATGTAAGACTTTTGCAATGGAATAAACAAGTTAAGTTGAATCCTAATTCTTTGTGATTTGAGGATTGTATCCTTGTGAGTGTATTCTCCAAACCTTCTTGGCTGAACCAAGATTAGAAGTTCTTATCAAGAACCAAGTTCTTGTGGCGAGCATCACTTTGGCTTATCAACACCTCAAGTGTTGTGGCGCCTTCAATTCAAATCTATTCCATCTTATTTTTTCAAATTTCATATTTTCGTTGCTTACTTTATTCTCAAAAGCTCTAGTCAATCGTGATCTTGGGCCAAGCACCAACCAAGATAGATCGTTCAAGAGCCTTTTATCTAAGAGGTTCACATTAGTACCAAACCCTTAGTCACTGGATCAACTAGTATAAAATTTGTCCCTATATATTCTATGGAAATTTTTCTATTTTGAACACTTTCGTTAACAACCAGAAACTTGATGTCAATAAATTTGGACTTTTTAGAACTCCTATTATTGTTATAGTAACGAACAGAGGGCTTATTGTCACAATAAATTCAGTGACAAAATTTCCGCAACTATATGCCATGATCTGATGTCTCAAAACACACCATGAGTTCCACAACCATGGTTGAAGGAGCTATGAGCGTCTGTTTAGTAGACTTCCAAGAGATAGCACATTCAACCAACATAAATACATACCCAAAGGTGGAGTGTTTGTTATCTAGACATCCAGTAGAATCAGAGTCAGAGTACCAAATGATCTCTAAATTCTCAAACATCCATTTAGTGAGCATTTACTCTTTTTTTTCTCTTTAAGTAACGCATATCACGCTTGACTGCCTTCCAGTGATGCATTACATGATTGCTCAAATATATTCCCAAAAACTCCCACGAAAAATGCTATGTTGGGAGATGTGCAAACTTGAGCATACATTAGACTTCCTACTGTAGATGCATAAGGAATCTTTTTGCATCTCATATCTTTCAAGGTCATTTTCGGGGCATTGTTTGAGACTAAACTTGTTTCCCATAGTTATAGGGGTATCCACTAATTTACTTTTTTTCATGTCAAATCTATCTAGGACTTTATCTATATAGCTTTCTTGTGACAACCTTAGGACACCTTGAGAGCGATCTCTTAATATTTGAATACCTAATACAAAAGAAGCTTCCCCAAGATCTTTCCTTTAAAATTTTGTGTTAGAAATCCCTTGGTCTCATGCAATAGTCCCATATTACTGCTAGCAAGCATTATATCATTGACATATAATACCAGGAATATAAATTTACTCCCACTGAACTTGTGGTACACACAATCATCAACTTTATTTGCCTCAAAACCATATGAGGTAATAACTTGATGAAACTTGTGATTCCATGGACGAGAAGCTTGTTTAAGGCCGTAGATAGATTTCTTTATTTTGCATACCATAGACTTTGATCAAATTGACACAAAGTTTTTTGGTTACGACATATAGATCGTTTTTTTATTGTCGCCATTTAGAAACGTAGTCTTAACATCCATATGATGTAGCTCTAAATCAAAAGGGCTATTAGTGTCAACATTATTCTAAAAGAATCCTTCGAAGATATTGGAGAGAAGGTTTATTTATAATCAATGTCTTCTTTCTGAGTGTAGCCTTTAGCAACTAGACAATCCACTTTTGATAAAGAGAAACAACAAGTATGTATATTTATTTTATTTATCTCTTATTTTATGAAATATACAAAAGGTTGATCTTATTCATTAGTCATTAACACTGGAGAGAAGAAATTCCAACATATGACTTTAATGAAATAACCGGTCATAACATAAATTAGTGTTGCTAAAACCATTTCATACCGGCCAATTGAACTGGTAAATCAGTGAACCGGTTCCAATACCGGTACGGTACAATAATTATACAGGTCATGCAATCATACCGGTCAAAACTGGCCAAAATCGGTTATACCAGCCGATTTTCAATTGAACTGTACCAGTCATAACGACCCGTTTTTATTTAAAATTAAAATTTTAATGAAAATAAAAAAAATATTGGTTTTTTATTGATTTTTCAACATTAATGTTAATATATTATATATGTATATCTAATTTCGCAGGTATGCGGTTTAATTAGTAAACCACTTGTTGAACCGCTATACCACTATATCAATACCCTAACCGGTTTGATAACCAATATGATATTAATAACACTGACATAAATACATAATAGCCGATAAAAAAATAAAAACACAATAATTTTATCCATTTTAATAATTTTTCAGATGCAATAAAATAATATGAGAATTTAGCAATATATGTGTGTTAATTGGAAAAACAAAATTGTTGAATAAAGAAAGTAAGGTGTGGCTATTTTCCCCCCTAAATAATTAGATCATAGACATACTAGCACATATATACTTGGAAGAGGGAAAATATTTTGTTTTGGTTGATAGCCTAGAAGGGAAAATATAACTGTACATAATATCGACAAAATATAATTATACTACAAGCGACTTTCTCAAAGTATAGATGTTAAAGTATCAATAGCTGCTTTTCTTGATTTTGATCTCACTATGTTTCTTATCAACTATCACATTTGGTTTATCTCAACTCTTGTCCCAACATACACTAATTAAGCTAAAAAAAAACATATTAATTGATGTGATTGAAAGTGAAAAGTGTCAAGATAGCACTATTAGATTGCCTATGTTTTGATGAAGACAAAGATTTAGTGAGCTTGAAGATAACTCAACAAATCAACATGTCAAGGACTCAAGAGCTTCATATCTAGAATAGAGTCTTAGATATGTGTCTTAGTTATTGAGTCTGGGTTAGGTAAACCTAGATGCAAATCTCACAAGTCCTAAAAATAATCATATCATTTACACGAGACATGTCATCTAGATTATTATATGTTCATGCATTAATCATACATGTTATTTGTGCATCTTAGGCATAACATATTGGTAAAACATGTATAGTTGATAAGCATAACATATAGGTAGCTTAGCATTTAATATTTTAGCTGAAAAATATGACAGTTAATCGATTAAGCAAGGCGTTAATCGATTAACGTGAAATCAGTTTTAAAAGATAACTGAAAAATAGAATTCAGTTATTCTCAACAACCCATTAATTGATCAAAAGGCCACTTAATCGATTAATTGGGCATCTAACAACTTTTCTATATAAACTGTGTTTTTAGACCATGCTTAATACATTCATTAATTCATTTTTAGAATTAATAATTACATATTTTTCGTGCTCATTGTGTGTCATATAGGCAGAGAGAAATGCATGTGAGATAGTGAGAGATAGTATCATGCTTAGGATTTAAAATGTCATCCAATTGCATGTGATTAAATGTGTTCATCGTTCTATTTTTCCTTGCATGATTATTGCATTTCTTTTAGAGATTTTGTAGGATAGAAATTACATGTTTCTGCATAATTCTGAAATCATACATATTCTTGTTAATTTGTGAGATTTGTATAGGGTTTGTAGTTGGATTTTAATTGTAATATTTGAGTCATATTGTGCTTTATAATACTATGTTTTTGTGATAAGGAAAGTCGTCTCTTGGTGTTTTACCGCCAAAGAGATTCAATGAGTCTTCACCAAGATTAGAGGTCTTGAGTTTAGAAAATATTCTTGGTTGGGGCTGGATCGTAGGAAAGGTTTTCCTAGGCGATTAGAGTAGTCAAACCAAGGTAGGGGTTCTAGGAATTCAAGAAGGGAGCATCTAAGGTCTTGTATTGAAAGTATGCATTTAATATACATTCGTTTCAATATTAGTGAAGAAAATCTCCCGAGATCAGAAGGGTAGGACTGGATGTAGTTTTACAGTGGACCGCAAAACGAATCAGGATAAAAATTCCTTGTTGCACGCTTTTGCTTACCCTTATCTCTTTACTTTTCAAGTTGTTTAAATTGCATATTTTAGCTGATATTTTGAATACTGTAATTCTGCTATATAGAGATTAATTCTGTTCAAATATATATGCTGTATCATTTTTATAATATCGGTGAGTGGTTGTGCAAACAAACCATTGAACAACTTGTTATTTTGTGCAATTTAATCGATTAAGTCAATGAGTTAATCGATTAACTAGGCGTTTTCCAGAATAGGGTTTTGGTGCGAAAAGCGGTATTTGGGAACCGCGACACCTATTCAACCCCCCCCCCCTTTCTAGGTGTGTTCTATCCCCTGATACCTAACAAGTGGTATCAGAGCTAGTACGACATGCTAGATCAACCGCATATGCGTGATCCTTAAGGGAAAACAAATGGGTTCCACCAACCCCTTTGGCGGTAATGGCACATCCATTAACCACCCTCCCGTATTCAGCGGTGAAGGATATGCATACTGGAAGTCCGCATGAAAATCTTCATAGAAGCCATTGATCGATGATGAACGTAAAAAGGTTCAATACAACCTACATGCTAAAAACATCATCACATAGACCCTATCATATGATGACTTCTTTTGGGTTTCACAGTGTTATAGTGCCAAGGAAATGTGAGACACTGTACAAGTGACTCACGAAGGCACTAGCGAAGTCAAACGTGCTAGGTTGAATGCCCTAACACATGTGTATGAGTTGTTTGGTATGTTATCGAGTGAATCTATTAGTGACATGCAAAAATGATTCACTCATATAGTAAACCATTTAGTTGCTCTAGATAAATCTTTTACCAAAGGTGAACTTACTAATAAAGTTTTACGTTGTCTTGACAGGAGATGGCAACCTAAAGTAACAGCTATCATGGAATCCAAGGATCTTGACTCCAAGCCTTTGGCGACATTATTTGGAAAGCTTCAAGAGCATGAGATAGAGCTTGGACGCTTCATGATGCACGAGGAATTAGACCGCAAAAAGAAAACTATATCTCTCAAAGCTACAATGTCTCAATATATAGAAGAGAAAGAGGATGATGAGTCTGATTCAGATATAGATGATGAAACGTTGAGCCTTCTCGTACGCAAATTTGGGAAAGAAACGTTTCCAAAAGAAAGAAACGCACGAGTCAACTAGAAAAGGCAAGGGTAACAAAGAGCGCTTCACTTGCAATGAGTGTGGTAAGTCAGGACACATGAGGTTTCAATGTCCTACTTACCTCAAGAAGGTTGATTCAAATAAGAGAACTTTTTAGGACTTCAAGTCAAAGAAGGCCTACATTGTATGGGACATACCAGAGGAGTATACGATATCAAGCACCTCAGATGAAGAGGAGACAACCAAGTTATGCTTAATGACCAGAACAAATGATGCTTGTCACTCAAATTCAAAAGTGGTAAACAACGAGGTATATTCTGACACCTCATCTTCTTCATATGATGATTCACCTCCTTATGAGGATATATATAATGCTTATGTTGAATTGCATGACGAGTTAAAGAAATTAGATAGGATTAGTTCTGATAGAAAACGAGTAATCCTTCTAAATGAGCTAAAACTAGAGATTGAAACATTAGATTTGATATATTCTTGTAATGCATGCAATTGCTCTAATGATAATTTATGTCTATCAATTGTCTGTGATTCTTGCGAGACTTTGAAAAATGAAAATTTGAGACTTAATGAAAAACTCGCAGAACTCACATAGAGTCAAAACATGTTAGACACTACGCTTAGCCAAACTAGAAATGACCATATCGGACTAGGATATATTCCCCCTATGCATAGGAGAATACCATATAGGAGACCTATTAATCGGCCTAATAAGAAATATTTTAATAAGAAGGTTCATACATGTTGTTATTGTTACATTAGGAAATATGGTATACCTAGCGGCGTGTATATCTGGATGAAAAAGGGAGATGACTACCTGGTTACTAACAGAAAAGGACCCAATATAAATTGGATACCTGAAAAAGGCAAGTGATCTATGTTGCAGGTATGTCTACGAGCACATGGACAATATTGGTATCTTGATAGTGGATGCTCGAGACATATGAAGAGTTATAGATCAAAATTCCTAGATCTATCCTTGAAAGAAAGAGGGTTTGTCACGTATGGAGAGAACAACAAAGGAAAGATACTTGGCATTAGAACAATTGGAAACTCAAACAAGGCAGTGATCGAGAATGTGCTATATATTGAAGGCATGAAACACAATCTATTGAGTATCAGCCAACTCTGCGATAAAGGTAACCGTGTATCTTTTGATTCTGAATGTTGTATAATTCGTGACAATATATCTAATAAAGTTAAGTTTGTCGGATATCGTATAAATAATATCTATATGGTTAACTTTGAGGATGTCACTACTTTATTTTCAAAATGTTTTATATCTAAAGAGGATGACATCTGGATTTGGCATAGACGCGTCACTCATATTATGATACTTGTCAAAAATGTAAACAAGTTAAAAACTCTTTTGGTAAAAATAATGTGATATCCACAACAAGAGCATTGGAGCTTCTCCACATGGACTTGTTTGGACCATCACAGATTATAAGTTTTGGTGGTAGTTTTTATGCTTTAGTAATTGTTAACGATTTCTCTAGATTCACATGGACACTATTTCTAATGTCCAAGAGTGATGCATTCAAGTCTTTCAAAAACCTTGCCAAACAAATCCAAAATCATTTTAACCATAAGATTGTATATATTTGATCTGATCATCGTGGCGAGTTTGAAAACCACCAATTTGATATATTTTGTGATAAATATAATATTATGCATCAATTTTTGGCCCCTCGCACCCCTAAAATAAATGAGGTTGTTGAGAGGAAGAATCGAGTCTTAAAGGAGCTTGCTAGAACCATGTTGAACGAAAGCAAGGTTCCTAAGTATTTTTGGGCTGATGTAGTGCATACAACTTGCTATGTGATAAATCTTATACTCTTGAGACCTACTTTCTCAAAAAAACTCCTTATGAACTTTTAAAAGGCCGAAAACCTAATATTGCTCATTTTCATGCTTTTGGTTGTAAATGTTTTATCTTAAATAATGGAAAAAGAGCTTTAGGGAAATTTGATTCAAAAGCTGACGAGTGTATATTTTTAGGGTATTCATTGCATAGTAAAGCTTATCGAGTCTTTAATAAATATTCAATGCAAGTAGAAGAGTCTGTGCATGTCCATTTTGACGAATCTTCTCCAAAAGAGAAGAGAAAGGTATTTTTTAATGATGTTGTAGGTGCTTTAGATGAAGCATACTCTAAGGACATGGACTAGGACAAAGAAGAAGCAGAGCAAACTGTCCAAGATGAGCATCAGGACCTGTCGATCACGTGGAAAACCAAGAATGATCATCCACTCGACAAAGTTATAGGTGATATAACTACGGGGGTGGTAACCCGTAGCTCTTTACGTAATCTTTGTAACTTTGTTGCTTTTGTATCTCAAATCGAGCCAAAGACCATCGACGAGGCCATTGAGGATGTGCACTAGAGTATAGCTATACAAGAATAGCTAAACCAGTTCGAGCGTAATAATGTATGGGATTTGGTCTCTAAACCTAAAGAACATCCAGTGATTGGTACTAGATGGGTCTTTCGTGACAAATTAGATGAATTTGGCTTGATCATAAGAAATAAAGCACGCTTAGTGGCCAAAGGCTACAACCAGAAGGAAGGCATCAATTATAATGAGACCTACGCTCCTGTAGCCATATTAGAGGCCATTAGGATGCTTTTATTATTTGCATTGATTATGAACTTGAAGCTCTTTCAAATGGATGTCAAGAGCGCCTTCTTGAATGGCTACATTCAAGAGGAGGTATAGGTGAGCAACCTCTCGGCTTTGAAATTATTTAAATATCTGAACCATGTGTATAAGCTCAAAAAGGCCCTTTATGGCCTGAAACAAGCTCCCAGAGCTTCGTATGATAGATTGAGCTCTTCCCTTTTGGAAAAAGGGTTCGTGAGGGGTATGGTTGATACTGCCCTCTTTAACCGTAGATTAGATGATCATGTATTATTAGTTCAAATATATGTCGATGATATAATCTTCGGATCTACTAATGACATTCTTTATAAAGAATTTTCTAAGATGATGCATGGTGAATTTGAGATGTCGATGATGGGTGAGCTGACCTTCTTTCTTGGGCAACAAATCAAACAAATGGAAAGTGGCATCTTCATTCATCTATTGAAATACTGCAAGGAATTACTGAAAATGTTCGACATGGAAAAGTGTAAAGAAGCTTCAACACCTATGGCATTCGCTTGCTATCTAGACAAAGATGAAAATGGAAAAGCAATCGAGGTAACAAAGTATCAAGGGATTATCAATTCATTATTATACTTAACTGCGAGGCGCCCTCATATATGTTTAGTGTTTGTATGTGTGCTAGATTTCAAGCATTGCCTAAAGATTCACATTATACTGCAGTTAAACACATCATGAGATATTTAAAAGGAACAACTAATATGGGATTATGGTATCCTAGGGATGCCTCATTATCTTTGGTAGGGTATTCCAATTCCGATTTTGCAGGATGCAAGTTGGATCGGAAGAGCACTGGTGGGACTTGTCACTTACTAGGCAGTTCCTTAGTTGCATGGCACAGTAAAAAGCAAGCTTGTGTTGCTTTGTCCACCGCCGAAGCGGAATACATTGGCATTGGTGTGTGTTGCGCTCAAATCCTATGGACGAAGCAGCAACTTAAGGACTTTGGACTTAATCTATAAAAGATTTCTATAAAATGTGATAATATAAGTGCCACAAACCTATCCAAGAATCTCGTTTTGCATTCTAGAACCAAGCATATAGAAATTAGACATCATTTCTTGCGTGACCATGTACAAAAAGGCGATTGTGTACTTGAATTTATTGAAACTACTGAGCAATTTGCTGATATTTTCACCAAGCCCCTCTCACGAGATACTTTCTATGTTCATCAAAGAGAACTTGGAATCCTTGATGAAAATTATCTTAATTAAAATCGTCTAAAACTTTATTATATGCTTCGCATGATTAATTTCTTATATGCTTCAAAATGTATATTTCTTGAATGCATTATATTCCTAATATAAATCATGATATAGCATGATAAATTCTAAATGTATATGTGTTTGATTAAAAACAATTGCTTGATATATGTTAGAAATCCTTGCATGCCTTTAAAACCCAAAAACCTCTTGTTTCTACAAATTTGATGATAGTTAATCGATTAACTATGATTTTAATCGATCAAAATGAGTTCCAATAGCAAACATTTCATTTTTCACTAAATTTAATCGATTAACCTTCTACTTTAATGGATTACCTAGGCTCATTTCTCAGAAAATCTGGAATTTTAACTATGATTAATCAATTAAATGCCGCTCTTAATCGATTAATACGGCAGCATATAAATTAGAAACATTAGCGTTTTTGCCATTTTTTCAAACCCTCTCTTCCCCCTTTTCTCTCCAAATCTCAGAAGCAACAACAAAAATTCAAATCTTTAGCTTAAAAGAAGAATTAAACCTTCACCTATACCCATATTGCACCTAATTTCATCCCACTTCTCTCAAATCATCCAAGAAACCCCATTCCCAATTCCAAACCCTAAGCTTAGGTTCCCTCCCTTATCCTTCTTCTCCTCTCATACACTCGTGGTTTTCACTCAAAAATGGAAAGAGGACGTTCGAAGAGGTTCAAGACAACTGCTCAACCTACTCGTAGGCCTACTACTGCTTCATCTTCGAATCCGAGTGTGAGGCATGATTGTGGAGATCCCTACTACTCTCTCATACTTCAGGAGACTCGGTTGTCAAAATTTCAGGGAAGGAAACCAACCTACATAAGGTATGCTGATCTAACTTGGATGGTGGAACAAATTTTGAGTTTCCGCAAGGTATGCAAACTCAGGGAGCTTTGATGTTTCTGGAATTAACGGGAAATCTGTACCCCGCGTTAATTAGAGAATTTTATGCCAACTTTCGATATAAGGATGAAAGTATTGGTCTATGGTTTCGGGAAATTTATTTCAGATGGATAGTGATATTTTTATGAATGTGGGTGGCTTATCCACTAATGGTGCTAGCCTAGGTGATTGTGAATGGCTTAAGGATTTTGATGTTGCTGAGGTTTACAAATCATGTCTAAGAGGTCCCATCTGTATATCCAGGGAGAACTTACAATAGCTAGTTCATTATCTGTAGAGAATAGATTGCTTCACTATCTGATAGCTTACATTTTAGTTCAGAGAAACACCAATCATGCACAACCTACTGTTAATGATATGAAATTCATGTATGTTGTTAAGGAAAATATTATGATTAATTGGCCTATCCTGAAGGTCATGTATAATGTCTCTACATTGCAATCGAAATTTCTACCCTATAGTATATTCATATCGAGGATCATTGATTATTTGCACATTGACGTATCTGACACCATCATCACAGAGACTTCTAATAAAGATCACCTTGTTGGTGAAAACCTAATCCACGTTTACGTTGCTCATCATTTTTCTAGAAATCGCGTTAAATCAAGAGGGTTGGACTCCAAAGATGAAGTTCCTTGGTTCCTTTGAGTCACATTTGTGTGTTGCTTCTTTGATCTAGAAGAGGAATCCATGGATTCAGATTTTTGAGTTTTTAGGTTTTTGAGTTTTGGAGAATTTGGGGTTTTTTTATTTAGGCCACTAAATACGAAAATGATGGTGTAGAAGTGTTTAGAATTAAAAATATGATATGAATAGATACAAAAGTCACCCAAAATGGATCAACAATGAAGATTTGAGGGTTTGAGAGGGTTGAGCAAGAGAGAACATGAGTTGATGAGGAAGATGAGTTTGAAAAAGTTTAAAAATGCAGAAAAAATACATATATAACGGCACAGAGTAATCGGTTACTCAAATTAAAAATTTTAAATTTTCAAACAGCAATATAGAGTAATCAGTTACTCATTTTGAGTAATCGATTACTGAAACACACTGTTCAACCCTGTAATCGGTTACTCTCTAGTGTAATCGATTACTGACCCCATAAAAACTTATTTTTAGGCCAAATTAAGGTATGAAAATGATTTTTAACCCAAAAATTGAAAATTTAAACATAATTAAGTTCAAGCAGGCATGAAATGGGTATAATGAAGTACACATATAATCATATATAAGCATTTAAGATAAGTATGCTTCATCAAGAATGCTTAATTCGCTTCTAATTTTATAAAAAGGTTCTTTTGCCAATGGTTTAGTGAATATATCTACTAGTTAGTTGTGAGTATCAACAAATTCTACAGACACATCCTTCTTTTGGACATGGTCCCTAAGGAAGTGATGTCTTATATCAATGTGTTTGGTTCTAGAATGCATAACATGATTCTTTGTGAGGTTTATAGCACTTGTATTTTCACATTTTAAAGGAATGCACCCCAAGTCTAAGCCATGATCTCATAATTGTTGTTTGAGCCACAACATTTGGGCACAACAACTACCTACTGCTATATATTCAGCTTCAGCAGTTCTTAGGACAACACATGCTTGTTTCTTGCAAGACCAAGAGACGAAAGCATTTCCCAAAATATGAAAGTACCACTTGTACTTTCCCTATCAGATTTGCACCCATCAAAATCTGAATCCGAATAACCAACCAAATAACATATACTTCCTTTTGGATACCATAGCCCAATGTTAAATGTACCCTTAAGATATCTCATGATTCTCTTAACGACAACTATGTGTGATTCTTTTGGTTTAGATTGATAGCATGTACACAAAAATACACTAAACATGATATCAGGTTTACTGGCAGTTAAATATAAAAGAGATCCAATCATACCTCGATACTTTGATATTTCAATATTTTTTCATGCTTCATCCATATCAATGTAAGTATCGGATCCCATAGGAGTAGCTATTGGCTTGCAGCCATCCATGTCAAATCTTTTTAGCAAGTCTCTGCAATACTTGGATTGACTTACGAAAATGTCATTATCAAGTTGTTTGATTTGAAGTCCAATGAAGTAATTTAACTTCCCCATCATGGACATTTCAAACTCTCCTTGCATCATTTTGCCAAATTACAAAAAGCCTCATTAGTAGAACCAAAAATAATATCATCTACATAAATTTGAACAAGTAGAGTATGATGATTTATTCTTTTTATAAAGAGTGTAGTGTCAACCTTTCCTTTGTTGAACAAGGCCTTTATTGCTTTAATAAATGATAATTTTGAATCTCCTCATGCTATATGCTTTGAACAACCGTTGTCATGATAATACATTTATGCTTATGGCTTTCAAGCACTCCTACAAAACAAATTAAAAATATTTTCTAGGTACCCAATATGATTTAGGTCCTACGGGGTTAGCACCTTTCTCAACCCAAACAATTGGCCAGTTGGAATACTAACTTTCCTAATATGACATGAATTAGGAGTATGGCCAACATTTTTACAATAAACGCATGTGGGTTGATGTTGATGCATCTTTTGTTTAGACTTGTAGAAAGAATGTAGATCAGATTTTTTTAGAAATATTATGATTGCAATCATTCTCAGTTTTCACAAAAAACTCTTTATCATACCATTAGTTTTTCGGCTATTTGTGTAGCCTAGACCTCTTCGGTCATTGGTATGTTTTTGAGTATTTAAAATATTGTCCAATTTATAAGTATTCTTCTTGACCATATTCATTTCTTGATTTAATGAAATANTTTTTCGGCTATTTGTGTAGCCTAGACCTCTTCGGTCATTGGTATGTTTTTGAGTATTTAAAATATTGTCCAACTTATGAGTACTCTTCTTTAACATATTCATTTCTTGATTTAATGAAACAATTTTAGTTTCAAGAGTATCACATTTTGGACAATCAATTCACTTGTCATTTGATTTGGATTTTAAAGCATCCAATTTTTTTTGTAGAATTTTATTTTGACACTCAAGAAGTTCTATAGTGTTTTTCTGATTTATGCACACTATATAGATTCTAATAAATTGTCCATGTAATTCAAAAAAAGCGTTATGTAACTCATTATATGAAAATATATCATTTGGTTCAGAGTTACTAACCTCATAATCGTCATTTGAATTGTGTGAAACCATCAATGAAATATGTGTTTGCTCCTTAATTATGAGTTCTTCATTTGAACCATAATCTTTATCTTCTGATATAACATTTGTTCTTCTATACTTCTTGTCCTTCTTTCGTTTGAAAGTATGATACTTTGGTAGTGCTGGACAAGTACATTTTAGATGATCTGGTTTTCTGCATATTGAGCATGTAGATTTTTGCTTTGATGTTGATGCTTCACTATTTGTTGTAGACCTTTGTACTTCTTTGGCTTCATGTATCCATTCTAGAGTGTCCCAAATTTCTTTTGATGATTTGCAACTTGACACTCTAATGAATTCCTTTTCTTCAAGAGTCGACATAAGAATGTTTTTTACTTTTAGGTCTTACTGGACTTTATTTTTATCTTCAACGGTTCATGAACATTTTGGTTTTGGTTGTTTAACCCCATTAACAACCATGTATGGTATGAAAGTGCCAAGTTCAAGATAGCACTATTAGCTTGCCTATGTTTTGATGAAGATAAAGGAATTACTGAAAGCTTAAAGATAAAACAACAAATCAACATGCCAAGGACTCAAGAGCTTCATGTCTAAAGTAGAGTCTTAGATATGTGTCTTAGTTATTGAGTCTAGGTTAGGTAAACCTATATGAAAATCTTTACAAGTTCTAAAAACTATCATATCATTTACATGAGACATGCCTATCTAGATTATTATATGTTCATGCATTAATCATACATGTTATTTGTGCATTTTAGGTATAACATAAATGGTAAAACATGTATAGTTGATAAGAATAACATATAGGTAGTTTACCATTTTATCCCTTACTTGAAAATATGCCAGTTAATCGATTAATCAAGTTGTTAATCGATTAACGTGAAATCGGTTTTAATCAGTTTCAACAGATAACTGAAAAGAAAAATTCAGTTATTCTTAATAGCTCGTTAATCGATTAAAAGGGCACTTAATCGATTAACTGGGCGTTAAACAATTTTTCTATATAAACAATGATTTTACACCATGCTTCATACATTCATTCGTTCATTTTTAGAATTGCTAAATTTCATATTTTCGTGTTCATTGTATGTCATATAGGTAGAGAGAATTGCATGTGAGAATAGTGAGAGATAGTATCACGCTTAGGGATTAAAATGTCATCCAATTGCATGTGATTAAATGTGTTCATCATTCTATCTTTTCTTGCATGACTCTTTCTTTTCTTTTAGAGATTTCGTAGGGTAGAAATTACATGTTTCTTCATGATTCTGATCTTATACATATTCTTGATAATTTGTGATATTTGTATAGGGTTTATAGTTTGTTCTTAATTGTAATACTTGAGTCATTTCGTGCTTCATAACACTCTGTTTTTGTGTTGTTTTTGGGACAAGGAAAGTAATCTCTTGGTGTCTTACCACCAACGAGATACAGAGAGTCTTCACCAAGACTTAGAGGTCTTGAGTTTAGAACATACTCTTAGCTGGGGCTAGATCGTAGGAAAGGTTTTCCTATGCAATTAGTGTGGTCAAACCAAGGTAGGGGTTCTAGGAATTCAAGAAGGTAGCATCCAAGGTCTTGTAATTAGAAATGTGTATGTAATATACATTTGTTTTAGTTTTAGTGAAGAAAATCTTCAGAGATCGGAAGGGGAGGACTGGATGCAGTTTTGTAGTGGACCGCAAAACGAACCAATATAAAAACCTTGTTGTAGGCTGTTTCTTACCCTTATACCTTTACTTTTTCAATATGTTTTAATTGCCTATTCAAGCTGATAATTTGAATATTGTAATTTTGCCATATAAAGATCAATTATGTTCAAATATATATATTCTATCATTTATGTATAATCGGTGAGTGGCTGTGCAATCAAGTCATTCAACAACTGTCTGTTTTGTGCGATTTAATCAATTCAGTCAGTTCTTTAACCGATTAACTGGGTGATTTTCCAAAATAGGGCTTTGGTGCAAATAGCAATATTTGGGAACCCCGACACCTATTCAACCCCCCCCCCCACATATTCACCCCCCCCCCTTCTAGGTGTATTTTGTCACTGATACCTAACAATTATGACTTGATATGCATGTCATTTGAACTTAAATTGTTACCATTTTGGTTTTAAATTGCATACAAAATATGCTTATCTATGTCAAATATAGTATGAACATATGTTTAATGGTACTTGATCATGATTGGTTATATGCATCTCTTATGTTTGATTGATCTTGTTGTTTGAATGTTATAATAAAAATGATTGATCATTCCATGCTTGATTAGTTCTTGTATAACCTTCCATGCCATTAAATCTGTTCAATT
>NC_032016.1:4236344-4263912 GCF_001865875.1 Lupinus angustifolius
ATGCAAATCTCACAAGTTCTAAAAACTATCATATCATTTACATGAGACATGTCATCTAGATTATTATATGTTCATGCATTAGTCATACATGTTATTTGTGCATCTTAGGCATAACATAATGGTAAAACATGTATAGTTGATAAGCATAACATATAGGTAGTTTACCATTTAATCTCTTAATTTATTAAGCAAGACGTTAATCGATTAACGTGAAATCAGTTTTAACAGATAACTGAAAAACTTAATTTAGTTATTCTCAATAGTCCGTTAATCGATTAAAAGGGCACTTAATCGATTAATTGGGCGTCTAATAACTTTTCTATATAAACTGTGTTTTTACACCATGCTTAATACATTCATTCATTAATTTTTAGAATTGCTAAGTTGCATATTTTCCGTGCTCATTGTGTGTCATATAGACAGAGAGAAATGCATGTAAGATTGTGAGAGATAGTATCATTCTTAGGATTTAAAATATCATCCAATTGCATGTGATTAAATGTGGTCATCATTCTCTCTTTTCTTGCATGATTATTGCATTTCTTTTAGAGATTTCATAGGGTAGAAATTACATGTTTTTGCATAATTTTGAACTCATACATATTCTTGTTAATTGGTGAGATTTGTATAGGGTTTATAGTTGGATTTTAATTATAATATTTGAGTCATATTGTGCTTTATAATACTCTGTTTTTGTGTTGTTTTTGTGATAAGGAAAGTCGTCTCTTGGTGTCTTACAACCAAAGAGATTCAGTGAGTCTTCACCAAGACTTAGAGGTCTTGAGTTTAGAACATATTCTTGGTTAGGGCTGGATCGTAGGAAAGATTTTCCTAGGCAATTAGAGTAATATACATTCTAAGGTCTTGTATTGAAAGTGTGCATATAATATACATTCGTTTCAATATTAGTGAAGAAAATCTTCTGAGATCAGAAGGGGAGGACTGGATGTAGTTCTGTAGTGGACTGCAAAATGAACAAGGATAAAAATTCCTTGTTGCAGGCTTTTTCTGACCCTTATCTCTTTACTTTTCAAGTTGTTTAAATTGCTTATTTTAGCTGATATTTTGAATACTATAACTCTGTCATACAGATATTAATTCTGTTCGAATATATATGTTGTATCATTTCTATAATATCGGTGAGTGACTGTGCAAACAAGCCATTCAACAACTTGTTGTTTTGTGCAATTTAATCGATTAAGTCAGTGGGTCAATTGATTAACTAAGCGTTTTCCAGAATAGGGCTTTGGTGCAAAAAGCGGTATTTGGGGATCACGACACCTATTTAACCCCCTTCTAGGTGTGTTCTGTCCACTGATACGTAATAGTGATAACTGACAATTTTTTAATATACATATAGTCAAAAGGTTTTTGAAATTAAAGTAAAAAATAAATGTTATTTTAACCTACCTACATGAATTTAATAGTGTTGTATAAAGTTAATAAGGTTATTGAACTTTTACTTCTTTAGTCGCATTTTCGTAATATGCAGATTGAATTTTTATGAGTAAATTACACTGACACCCCCTGAGTTTTAGTGAAATTACACAAACCACCCCTCACTTTTCTACACTTACACAAACCTCCCCTACTTTTAAAATTTCATTACATTAACCACCTCTGCATAAGAAATAAGTATAATTTTTTAAACAAAAATGTGATAAATGCAATTAAGTTAAACAAAACATGATATATTGTGTAAACAAATCTAAATAATATACAAATCAATATATCTTTATTATTTTTTGTTACAAAATGCATCAACAATTCTAAAGAAATATTGTTTAAATCGCTCTTATAATATAGTGTAACGAGCCAAAAATAATAAAGAAATATTGACTCATATATTATTTGGACGTATCTCCACAATATATGATGTTTTGTTTAACTTAGTTGCGTTTATCATATTTTTTGTTTAAAAGATTAGACTTATTTCTTATGCAGGGGTGGTCAATGTAGTGAAAGTTAAAAAATAGGGGAGGTTTGTGTATGTATAGAAAAGTGAGGGGTGGTTTGTGTAATTTCACTAAAACTCAGGGGGTGTCAGTGTAATTTACTCAATTTTTATTTATTTAAAGATACATGTTCATAAGTTTCTTTTTAATTTGTTCTTCTGAGTAAATAAATTAGATATATTTATAAGAGTAAAGAAACTGATCCTCAATTACAAATATACATCAAAAATTGAAAAACTTAAAATGACCATAAAAATGTCAAATATAGGTTAAATTAGTTCATTTTAGTAATTTATAAGTTTTCTGGTGAAAACTATTTTCACTTATATTTGCAATTTGTGGTACTAACTTAGTTTTTTACTTTTCAGAAATCAAATTGGCATACACTAAAATTTATAAGGATGAAAGTGAGTATTTATTTAAGTTATAAATACATGTAAGTGAAAGTATATTTTGTTGTCAAATTTTCTGATAACTTGGAGGAGAAAATATTATACCTCCAAAATTTCCAAAACTATAAATTTGAAAATTATCACCATGTGCATTTTTTTTTCTATCTTTTTACCAGCGACATGTGGGATATCTGAACTGATGTTCTGACTAGGGGTGGCAATTGGATGAGTTTGAATGGATTTGGATTGTAATGGATGGATAGAAAACTATCCATCAATCCATATAAATTCATTACATCACATTTTTAAATTATTCAATCCATCCATATCCAATTGATTGCAATGCATCCATTCTATCCATGTATACATTTTAATGGATTGGATGGATGGAAATAACAATTTTAAATAACATTTTTAAAAAGTGTTTCTAAAAAAAATTACTTTTAAAAAGTGTTTTTAAAAACATTACTTTTAAAAAGTGATGTTTTTTTAAAAGACACTTTTTAAAATATATTTTTCTTAATTTGATAAGCACTTTTAAAAAGGTGGTTTTGTGAAGTTTTTTTATAAGCACTCTTATTGGCAAAAATCTCTAGTGCGACTTAATTGGTAGAAGTGTAAAAGTTCGGTTCGGTTTTTGACGCAATTTAGTTACCGAACCGAACACACAGATATGGTTTGGTTCTACTCGTTTAACCGCAAATTTTATTTAGGAATCGAATCGATCATTAATGATTCAGTTCGGTTCCGCGGTTTTTCAACTTTTTAAAAAAAATCTTTTAGGAAATAGTTGAACAAAATTTGCAAAGTATAGAGTCAACTAAATGAATACTAAACAAATCAATAATAAAAGTATTTAATACTCTTTCTAGTAAAACAATAATAATTCAACATCTCAACGCACTATAAACTTGAAATTTTAGTCCACAAAATCTTCGACAATGTCCAACAAAATTTAAGAATGACAAACTTGGTACCAATTCTTTAGTCCAAGAGTAACACCTAATACTCCACATCATTAGTAATGTCCTCAACTTCTTTCTTTATTTTATTTTAGTTCCTTAATTTCTTTATTTTATTTTAGTTCCTTAATTTCTTTATTTAATTAATTTCATTAGTGATTATTGACAAAATATATACTAGTTTTTTAGTTTTCTTTCTATCTTCTTAATGGATAATAGAGATAATAGATATTTAGGTTTGTTTACTAAATTATTTTTTATATTTGCCTCTTATTTATAGCCTATATGTATTAATAATCCTAAATTCTTAATCAAATTTTATCTCCTAACTTTAAAGTTTAATCATCCAAATATAAAATAAAATTAATTTTTGTTATGTGGTTCGCTTCGGTTCTAACGGTTCCAAAATTTACAAAACTATGAACCGAATCGAACTTAAATGGTTCCAAATAAAAAAAACTGAACCGAACCATGGAATCGAACCAAACGCATTTTATGGTTCAGTTTCATCGGTTTCACGGTTTAAACTGAAACCGCTTACACCCATAATAATTGAGACTTCCATAAGTGGTATGCACCATTCCATCATCCTGACATATTTTATTTTGTTATTATATTATCACATTAGTCAATAATCAAAATGATATATTTATACTTTGCACTTCCATGGTCGCCTTATCTTCACTCCCAAATACAGTAATCTCGGGAACTTTGAGTTTGAAGATTTTATATTTCCTTATCTCTTGAGACAACAAAACCTTTTCGATTTATGTTGTGAATCAAATGAAATTTGTCGTGAACTGATTAGAATATTTTACTGTAATATGAACTTTAGGAAAAACCGTCTTACTTCCTATGTACAAGGAAAAGACATTACTTTGGATTTGAAAACCATGAGTTCATTATGCTGTAACAAACCCTATCAGGGGAGTATTGCAGGCTTCGGCCTTGTATGCGAATGGGAAAATTATGATCGAAAAGTTTTTTATTATTCTCTGTGTAGAATAACCAAAGAGGAAATAGAAACGCTTAAGCAACAAGGTTATGGTGAAACTGTTAAAAATAGAGATATCCTATCTACTGGACATCTCAAACTGGAAGACCGTTTGCTTCACTATTTTCTCAGCTATGTCATCTTACCAAAATTTTCAAACCACTCTCAAATAAGTGATATAGAACTCCAATTGATGTATGCTATGAAATTTGATCAGAAAATTAATTTGACTCTAATGATAATAAGACAAATGTGGTCTGTAAGAGGAACACAAAGCCCTTTGCCATATGCAATCTTCATAACAAAAATCCTTGAGAATTTCAGTGTTTCTACTGTTGGAGAAACTAAGGTCCCGCTTAATCCTCGTGAAAGCCATATTGATGTGGATGTAATCCATAAAATGGGCTTCACATTTGATCTTCGTGACCCGACCTACAAGCATAAGAAAGATACACCTCATGTTCCTGAACCAGAACCTACCCCTGCTAATCCTTCTTAACCTCAACATTCTGAGTTTCATGCTCAATCTTCCTCATTTGCTAGCATGCCTACCAATCAGATGATAATGGATGAGTTATTCTCTCTTCGAGGCTACATCACTAACCGGATGGATGCCTTTGATACTCAGAATCAACAAATCCAGTTTGAACTTCATCATCTCTCTTCTAAACTGAGTAGCATGGACATTGATGAAGACAGTTCTGAGCCTGAGTCTTAGACTTTATCTTTTTTAGGATTTTCTAGTTGTAATATTAATTTCTCCTGGTTTCAGACAAATTTCTATTATGTTGTTTATATTGTTGTTTGCATTATTAATGCTTGAACATCTTTTTACTTTTATGATATTTCTCAAATTTCGTTATATCTTGATATCCATATTATTATATGTCATATATATCCTATTGCATGTATGCTATATATATTGTGCTGGAAAACTTTTGGCTTTTCTACTTTTTGATGAAGTCAAAAGGGGGAGAAAATTTGGGAGAGTGTATTTTCTGTTTAAAATATTTCAGGCACATAACTCCAAATGAAAGGGGGAGCATACTCAAGACAAGTCAAGAATATCACAAAGTATGTTGCTCTCAGAAAACTACATTGTTAAGAAGATATTGGTTTGTTATCATCAAAAAGGGGGAGATTGTGAAGAAGATCTTTGCTCCTGACCTTGGCACAGTTTTGATGAAGACACCAACATCACCAAAAATAAGAAAAGGAAGAATACTTATAAAGACAATGAAGATTCAAGCTTCAAAATATTCAAGACTTTTCGTCTAAGTCTAAAATAGGTACTTTTATCCTATACTCTTGATTATACAATAGTAGTAATGCTCAAACTATTTTTAAAAGAAAATTGAAACACTTTAAAATACTTAAAACAATTTTCAAAAATAGTGTGTAGTGGGTTACTTCATCTAAGTAACAGGTTACGAGTGTGAGAAAAGAGTTATCCAACTTAAAACTGATTAGAGTAATCCATTACTGTCTTTGAGTAACATATTACCAGTGTTATTAAAGTTGAGTAACCGATTACTCAACTTTTTGTAATCAATTACTCTAATTCAAAAATAAATGATCAGTGGACAGAATATTTGAGTAATTGATTACTCAATGCTGTAATCGATTACTGAGAGATGTTGCATAATATTTTCAAATTCAAAGTGAATGAGTTTCAACCCAAAAGACATGGTTTCATTCCAATTAATTCCTACCCTTTCAAAGAGGCATTTTGGTTGGTTGGAAAGCCTATATAAAGGCATTGAAACTCATAATCACAATATACAACTTTCACACAACTCTCGCAAGATTCTAAAAAATTCTCTCACTATTTTTCTGCACTTTTGCACTCAGTTCTTAAACTTTCAAAAGAGAATTTTTCTGAGCTATTTGAAGTAATTGTTTCAAAGTTTTACAAACCAAATAGAAATATTACTTAGTATACAAGAGAGTTATTGGATTGCAAATGATATTACATTTCATACTTGTAAAGGCAATCCAAGTCATTGTTGTAATTCTTTATTCATTGTAAATACTTTCTTTCACGGGGTGCGATAAGAAAATGGATAGAGTTACTTGGAAAGGTGTTTTCCAAGGTGATAAGTATTAGTGAGTGTGTAAGGTACATAGAAGTCTCGGGGTGAGATATTGTAATTATAACTCATAATATTTAGTGGAAAATATCTTGTGCTGCAAGAGTACTAGATGTAGCCTTCGGTGGACAAAAAGGTGAACCAGTATAAAAATTCTTGTGTATTCTCTTCTCTCTTAACTCTTTGATTTTATTTGTTAATTTTCTGCATATATTTTCCGCTGCACTTTAACTCTTGATTTTGCAGAAAATGTGGCCATTATTTTAAGTCAACTAATTCCCCCCCCCCCCCTCTTAGTTGCAATCTCTGTCTTACACAAAACTCTCAAACTGAATAACATTGTTACTAGACATAAAGACATGTTTAAAGGTTCATAAAAATAAATTATATCATTGCAGTTACTAAACATAGATCTACTTATGATAAAGTGCTAGCATAGACCAAGACATTGGCGGCTAGCATAATTGAGGTGTTGTATTTTTATTCAACTTACATGATTGCATCACTAGACATAGGGGCATGAATTTGTAAGTCATTTTTCTTATCCTTGTGCATCAAAATCACTAGAGATAGGGGCATGAATTTGTAAGTCATTTATCTTATCCTTGTGCATCAAAATCACTAGACATAGGTTTTTCTTACATAAGTCACTAATTGACTAAGACATTATCAATTTGTCATATTGAGGTGTTTATATGGACTGCTTGTTCTAAATGGTAAGAAATAACGAATCAAAGTTAAAACTGAGAGTCAGTGTGAAATTCAACCCCGACTACATTTAGCAGTGTATAAAGTACATTCGAATTGTTTGTGTCATACAACATACAACCCAAAATTATTGAGGTTAGAAATACTAACTTAGTTGAAAGACTATAGTTTAAGCAATTTCATGTGGAGACGATAAATTACTTTCCATACTTGTTTGTGACATTGATATTGTATTTTTATACTCCTATTTGTTGGTTAGTAATAATCCTCTTATGAGGTTGTGCTTATTCAGTTTTGAGATTTATTTCAAGCTTGAATGATCAAGCCTCTTATGCCAAATTCATTGTTCATCTTCAATGGTCACTGAACTTGATACACTTTGATTAGAGTAATCCTCTAAGTCAATCTTGTATAGATTATTTTGCCTCTTTGATATGAGTTAGAGTGATCCATCAGAGTTGTTGACCGTACACATATCATTGTCAAAGAAAACACAATATCCACTACCATACAATTGGCTGCTATTAAGATTATGGTTTAGTCATTTAACATACAACACATTATATATGGAGGAAAAAGAGGTTTACCAATTTGAAAATTTCCAATAATCATTACTTTCTCATTGCCTCCAAAGATAACCATCCACCATTCTTGGGTCTAAAGTCTTAAATATAATGATTTTCTTATCACATGATGTGAGATGCAAATGTGCATGTTTCAGAACATATGTCTCCTTTCTGTTGGCACTGAACCCAACCAACTAAGTATTCATTCAAAGCTCGACTCATTTAGCTTGACAAACTTGATTTATAAACCAAATGAGTCAAACTTAAGCTGGAAATTGAGCTCATTAAATAAACGAGCTGAACTTAAGTTGGATATAGTTCAAATCATTATGTTTACGTGTTGGTTCGACATATATATAAACTAATTTTTCATGTATATAATTAGTATATCATAACTCATGCATTATTTTTTATGCTTATTATTATTATATATATAAACAAGGTTATATTTATATATAACTTTTTTGTAGTATTTTTTTAAAAATTAATTGATTAATTAAATTGTCTAAATGAACCAATTCGAACTGAGTCAGTGCGAACTTAACCAAACTCGAGCTAAAAGAATAATTCGTAACAAACTCAAGTCAAGTTTCGAGCGGAACAAATCCTTATTGAGTTAAGATCTGATTCGACTCAATTTGGCTCGTTTCTAGCACTAATTAAACGCAATTGTCACTGGAAATGATATAAGATGAGCACTTGAAGCTTAACATCAAAACATGTATAAAATTTAGCGAAGATATTGAACTCGTTAATCAAATATATCTATAACCTTTGTTCTTTATAAAATTAATCTTTTAAGTATAAATTATTACAACAAACTATTTTCATAAAAGATTATTGTTTTTTAATGCCATCTAAATTTATTTCTTTGCCATCCATCAAAATATAAAGAAAAACATGATATTAATAAATTGGTTCCACTAAAATATTTCTCACTTGAAAATATAAAACCAATAAATATGGTTCTAATACTCCCTTTGTGGATGTGCGACCAGTTTTCATTTACCACATGGTTCTAATACTCCCCAGTCCCCACCCAACACACTGCACCCGAGAAAAACCAAGGTATTTGAAGAAAAAGAAAAAGAGCATGGAGTTTAACTAATGTTTTAAACTATGATAGCAGTCACGGTTGTGTTTATCACAATTATAAAAAATTCGGGGAAATATGGCTGCAATTATAGTTACAACGTCATTACACAGACTCCCGAAATAGCACTATTGTGTCAATTGTGTTTAGGAAATGCAATTTAAAACAATGACAGAGTCCACAAGTAAGGATACATGAGAATTTAACAAGCCAATTGAGTTAAGGAGTTTCGAATGTATTATTAGTGCATAAAGCAAATATGAGCAATTTGAATGATAGTGATATTTTACAAGTAGTAATATTGCATGATGTACTAGCTACTGAATCTAAACTTTTTAATCTATTGAATCCATGTGTTTTAACTGGGAGCACATATTTTGTGCCAAAAACTACATCACTCCATGTGTCACTTATTGTGATTTGTATTGAAAAATATCGTTATACAATGAAGACTCATTTTTATAGACTTAATGTAATAATTATCAAATAAGTTGAAAAGATACTAACTCTTTTACATGATATTATTGAATGTGATATGTATGAAGAATATATATAGATAATCACAGATTATAATATTGTGCTTGTGAGGCATGGGAAATAAGAACCAAATACTCTTATACTAGCAAGAATATATTCAGCATATTCTAATTACGTACAAGACTAAAAAAACAGACGCATTTGGTTTGCCCTAATTTAATCGGGACTTCAAAAATTTTGAGCGACCAAATTCTCAGGGGTTTAGACTTTAGACCTTGTTTCTAGATACAATCGTCACTATAATTTCCTATCAATTAACAATAACTTACCTCAAGAGTTATTTCAATTATGAACACTTAAAAACATATCTAGATTTTAGTGATTTACTATTGTTTTTAACACAAAATGTACCACCCTCAAACCAGTAAATAAAAAACTAAGAATAAATATAGCTCAAATATAGACTTAATGTATTTTGGTCCTCATTTCACTAATAATAACTCCTCTTTTTTTCAATTCGTTACAGATTTGCCTTTTTTGTTGGTAATATAATGTTGTCAACCCCATTCTTAGACCACACCAACTCATGGGAACTAACTACTAATAAAAGCAGTGTTGTAAAAGCCGGTTCATGTCGGTCGATTCAACCAGTAAATCAGTAAACTAATCCCAATACCGATATGGTACAATAGTTATATCGGTCATGTATTTATATCAGTTAAAACCAGCCAAAATCAATCGAAACCAGTCATAACAACTGATTTTCAGTTGAGCTGTACCGATCATAGCGGTCATACCAGCCGATTTTTATTTAAGATTAGTTTTTTAATTTAAATAAAAAATATTAGTTTCTCTTATTAATTTCTCAACCTAAATGTTAATATTATATATATATATATATATATATATTTCTAACTTTACCAATATGTGATTTAAAATCACCAATTGAACCATTATACCATTAAACTAATATCCTAACCAATTTGATGACTGGTATTAATAACAATGAATAAAAGACATAAAAATTTTAAAAAAGTTTTATACAGTATTCCCCAAATGTCTTAAGGAATGTATAACCAAGATGACGAACTGGGGCAAACACTTTTAAGTAATAATAACAAGGAAGTCATTATCCCACTTTTTAGAAAAGGAAAAAATATATTGTATTAACGTCATGGAATATTATAAAGATCATTGTACTCTTGCTTTAATTAGATACAGTTACAGTTGTCTACAATTCCACTGTCAATTTTAAACCCTTTATCAAAGTTGTGCTATATCACAGTTTTCCCCTATAAAATATAACCCATTAATTGTAATAATACGATCAAAAAGTTAATTTTGGGGACTACATGGATATGAATGAAATAGTACCTATAAATATAATCCAATAAGGCCAAAACCCAAGACCTGTTGAAAGTTCATAACGACATAATCATAATAACAGAAGGCTAGGATGAGTATAATTTCATGAAAAGCTGAAACAAATAACTCAGAAACACTTTTTACAAAATGTTTTCTTATCAAGAGTTTACAAGATTACCTCAAATACATTATTACATTTGTTGATGACTACTAATTTGTGGGCAATCTTTGTCTTCCTTTCCCTCTATGGAAAATTTGAAGGCCTGAATACAGTGTAACCATTGACACCATTTGCCATATTTGAGTAATCTTGATAGTAAGAATAACCATCATTCTCTATGTTTCTCATGCCTAGATAAGATAGGTCAGATCCAGCCACCTGCCATTGGTTTGGCATCAACCCGTCCAATTTTCGATTTCCATAAGGTTGTAGCATGCTGGGTGCCTGTGGATGATAATCCCTCAGTGAGTCAAAATGCCCACCAGATGAGCTATACCCTTGTTGAAACCCAGGATCATGATAACTATGTGACCTCTCAAACCTACAAGAATTGGATGAGGATCCCAATTCATTATCTGTATTCAAGTCTCCAGGAAACGTGAACTGTCGATTTAGCGAATGCAGTTCATCATCGAGGGAGTGGAAGACTGTACTTGCTTTGGTTGTCTTCCCTATACTATGCTCATCATCAAGCAGGTCATTTATTATATCAAGGTGAGGGAATTCATCCACCAACAACCCTTGGTTTTGACGCCCGGATGTGCAAGCAGGGAACTCACTCGGTATGTTGCCCAAAGATCTGCTTTGTACTGGCTTGTAAAAGTTAAGATTCGGGAGATCATTAAGTTGGGAAGGTGATTCAAAATGCAGGCTTCTGTTGGAATCCCTTTGTGAACTCTCAATCCACTGGGGCCCATTCTGTAAAATTTCCCGTGAAAACGTGCCAAAGGGAGAATCATACTGACCAGCATTAGAATCCATTTTGCTGGAGCTCTGGGATAAAAACATCGGTGATGATACCAAGGAAGGCGATTGTGGATATGAGTTTACTCCTGAACTAGAGTTGGAATGAGAGAGACTGGCACTAGTAGAGGCCGCAGGATACCCCATCATTGCATTTCTGTAGGACGGCGGACCATAACTATGAGTAGCAGGTGAGGGATCAGGACCCAACCGACCAGTTGCACTCACTGAGCGTGCAAGTACTGGCGCTGTTTGAACCATAGAGACCACAGGAGCAATTGGCCTGGGGCCGGGAGCAGTAGAAGGAGGTCTGGACATAGTGACTTGGGCCATCGATCTTTCAGTTTGTTTTGGAGTTGAAGCCTTCTGGATCTCGGTTTTGGGCACAACTGTTGCTTGTGATGCAGAAGTGAAAAGTGAAAATGCTTCTTTATCAGTCTGTCGTGAGCCACTTAAAGATGTTTTCGTAATATGAACAGGATCTACAGTAGCACTAGTCTTGTGTACTAATTTCATTTGAACAGTTGAGGGTAAGTTTCTTGGAGGACTTCTAGGTGAGGATGGAACTGCTGATGTTTTCTCTTGCTGTTTGATCTCGTTATTGACAGGTCTTTCGATGTCAACTTGATCTTTTATGCTCTGTTTCTTTTGTAGTGAAAGAACTTCCTCTTCCTATCAATTAGAAAAGCAGAAGCTTGTGAGGACAAGTACAAATTATTATAGCAGTACTAAGACTTTCACATAAACAGAATTTAATTATTTTTATAAAAAAAATCTTCAAACAAAGGAGCAAGTTTAAAAAACATAACAAGCAACGGCCATGTATAAAAATTCACCAAAAATAGGTCATGTATAAAAACAAATAAACGTCAAAGCAACCATCAATCTAACTGCCATTGCAAATATAATCCCTCAAAATCCCATCCCTTGAAGATAAAAGAAAGTTCAGACACCTTTGCTACATAAATTCGATTGAATACATCTTTCCTAAAGTTATAGTTAAAGCACACTTTACTATTTCAATGGATGAAAAGTGTGAAAAACAGTATGACTACAGAGCAATTGTAATTTTCTTGTCCATGTGGCTAATAGGAATCATAGTAGAATGGAAAGATTTATAAATGAAAATGCCTGTATAGCAAGAAAATGCCAGTATAGAATCATCGTATTTCCATATACTTCAATTCCTATGCAGACTGATCTTTAACCACGAAAGATCTCTCTCTCTCTCTTTCTCTCTCTATATATATATATATATTTGTGTGTGTATAGTTGTACACATATACCATAAAATACCACCAATTTGTTTTTGACCTTGCAACAATCAAATCATTTTCACCTCATTTCCAGATGAAAAAGAAATAGGGCAAAACCAGGTCTTTAGTCATCTCTCATTTTTAAGAGACTTAATTCGTCTTTTGAAGTAACTTTCAATAGAGAATCTACTTCAATAGATTCTTTATCAATTTTTCCTGTTTCTTCCTTATGGTGAAAAGAAATAGGAAAAATTGAAAGAGAATCTATTATCATATTGTGACAAATGGATAGAAAATAAAATTTAAGGAAGAATCATAGACAAAAGGGGGACAAATTCAACACAACAATTCATTGATATTCTTTTGAGAATAAGACCACCTTTCTAACATCCTTCTCAAGCCACTTCAACCGATCCTGCAAGCAGATAGTACGAACCTCAGGCTCAATTTCAACTACCTTACTGCTACCAGACTCGTTCATATCCCCAGCATCTGCAGCAGAACCTGATGGCTGATTACCCATTTCAGTTGTCCAACTACCCCCACCATGTGATGCTTTACCTCGATTTCGTCTGCAGATAAAATGTGCCAAGTATGTCTAACTTTCATGAAAATCATTTGACATATATCCACATGAAAGAAACACTAAGCTGTATATACTTACCTGCTAGATGACTTTTGGACCTTGTAATTTGAAAAGGAGTTGCCCTTGTAGGGATCATTCAACACCACTGATGGCACTGAATCAGTAGAACATGTTGAAGAACTATCATCCATCACTGAACTGCTCCTTTTCTCAGCCATTCCATTTTGTAGAGATGAAATACCACTTATGCCATTGTTACTAAGGTCAGAAGGAGGATGAACTTCTGATGCATCGGTATCCCAATTAACAGGACTAGCATCTCTGTCTTCTGAATCAGGCTGAGGCACTTCACCAACTCCATCCACAGATTCAGACACATCAGAAACAACTTCCACCACGTCAAGCTTTTCATCCGGAGTTTGAACTTTCTCCATGTCAGAATCTTTTTTCTCATCAGCAGCAATATCTTCAGGGCTGATATGCACAGCCACAATAGGCCTCTCCTCCCTCCCTTTATCCTTTCCTTTCCGATTGTTCCTTTTTTGTTTGGCCTATAATAACAAGGACCATTTGCCATCAGTTAAAAAGGGCAATGTGAAGTTCTGAACTATGGATAGCAGGCAAGCCAAAGGAAAGGGAACATGAAGAAGACAACTTGGAAGATATTGAAATTATTTTATCTTATTTTTCATGATTTGTTTTCTTATTTAATTAGGAGTGTAGTATTATTACAAATAAGGTTAGATTATGTCTTTTGTATAACATCATCATTCACAATATTATCAATACAAATCTACTATACCTAAACCTTCTAATTTCAACAGGAATAATTCACCAATAGAACGTTAATTGGTTCGTTACTTTGTTATACAAAGTACTTCATGGGGAAAGGAAGGTTGGAAAAGAAACAGGGGGTCTTAAATGGGAACACATCTGCTGTCCCACAATTTGTGCCACTGAATGGACCATGAGCTACAATTGGTCAAAAAAAATACTTAAAGGGTTTTGCTAACCTAGGTAAAGAGGTTTTTTAGTTGGAATAGGTTAGCATTATGCACCAAGACTTTTGGAGAAAATTAACCCTCTTATTTTAGTTATAATATGTTACTAACAAGGATAATTTCATAATTTTCATTTTTTTTAAAAAAATCCACCCCACTCATCCTCTTTCCCCTCACCATAAACAACTTCTTGAAACCCCTCCATGCCAACCCAAATACTGCAGTGTATTTCTCACATTGATTTTTGTGGTCTAAAACAAAAATAAGTAAACCAATTAATAGCTCTTGTGACAAAACCAATACAGTTATTCTCAACATAAGAATCCAATGTTTTGAATAAATGAAGAAAAAATTAAAAGAAAAAAACAAATAATCTGCAGTTACCTGTTTTTTTTGGAGAAAAAAACAAAAGCAACTGATAATTGCACATAAAAGTGTATGGTCTGGTTGCAGAGGAGGTGGATGTTGGCGGCCGGGTTTTTCTGGGCTTTTGGGGGTGACGGCGGTGCTGTTGGAACTCAGAAGGGTTATGGGCGAGTGTGGCAGGTTGTGCGACGGTGCGACTGCCGGTGAGTTTGGCAGTGCGCCTATGTCTGGTTGCAAGGGGGAGGCAGTTCTGGGTGGTGATGGCAGCTGTGCTGGTTGCTGGCAGTGGTTTGAGAGAATTGGTTAATGGGGAGTGGAAGAGGTTTGGAGATGAGTGGTCTAAAATGGAAATTATGAATATATACCCTTGATAGTAAACATTTTATAATTAAAATATAAGGGTTAATTTTGTCCAAAAGT
This sequence comes from Lupinus angustifolius, assembly GCF_001865875.1. Lineage (NCBI taxonomy): Eukaryota > Viridiplantae > Streptophyta > Magnoliopsida > Fabales > Fabaceae > Lupinus > Lupinus angustifolius. The sequence continues at coordinate 4,251,540 of NC_032016.1, forward strand.
TTTGGTGCCTAATACTAACCTACTCCAACTAAAAAACCATTTTACCTAGGTTAGCAAAACCCTTACTTCAAAAACATTTAACTTACATACATTTTTTTCAACCAATCACAGCTCATAGCACATGTAGTGGCACTAATTGTGGGGCAGAAGATGTGCTCTCGTCTTAAATAAAGGCAAAAATCATGTAAGCCAATGAATTCATTGCAAACCAATACATTGTTCATAACTAGTCACACATAGCCAGCATTTAACCAAGTGAAGCAACCACATTTTGATCACTATCTTAGAACAGTTTTCATTTACGATGTCCATTCTGTAGTTCAATCATGTTTTGCAGAGCAGATTATACGAACTATTTGATACTGACTCTATTCAGTCATAACATTAAAATATTAAACAATGTCAGACAAATTGCATTTCAATCCAAGACAGGTAATGAAGTAAAAATCGAATTTGTTATCAAGACAAGAGAATGCAGTAGCATCTATGACATTAACTTAGGATATCTGCAGATCCCTTGCTAAAGCAGATTAGATAAGTGTCAGACCTGTTTCTTCTTTGACTTCTTTTCCCTCTCACTAACTCCACGTTTTGCTTTCTGCTCACTTTCAGCAAGCCATGCCGCCTCTTCTTCACGGATGAGCTCTTCTTGTCTCTTCAGAGCAACAGCTTCTTGGTAGGAAACCTCAATTTTATTGCTGCAAACATTAAATAAATAATAATGATATCCTAATCCATTAAGGACCTACAAATAGTCAACACATACAGTAAAAATAGACAAAATAAAAGAATGAGCAGTACAGACATAGTAAACACCTTATATATTACCAAAAACAAGTTTAGCAGACCTTATATTATCAGAGTCAACACCTAATAAAGAAAGCAAGAACTTTGTGTAGATACTGACAAGCTTGTTTTCACTGTCGTGCAGATAATGATATTGCACTACATGCTCGTGATAAACTTCCATGGATCTCTCAAAGCTTAATTGCAAAACCATCTGAAACTACTGGCTATCATACTACAAATTCGCAATTTGTCGCGTAAGCGCCGATTTTACGATTTTACGATTCATATCAGACCTCAAACTCATAGAGATGTGGACTTGGTAGGATCGATAGGGAAGATCGCTGGAATCCAGCGATTTTCCTCGATGTTTCTGATTTTAACGGGTTTTAACCGTTACGTTGCAAACGGGCTAGGTCCAAATTATGCCAAAACCACGTTTTTAGCCCTAAACCTTAAAACACAAACTTAAACCTCTCTCCGAAAACTACTTGAGAGTGGCGGAGTGGACGATTGTCGGGTAAGATGATGGTGAGGTATGTGGCAGTGACTAATGGTTTAAGCCTTCTTCCTTTTTCACGATACTCCTCTGTATCACACTCTTCGTCATCTCACGGTGGTTTTCTGTCGTGCATGTGCAATTTGTACCACCAAATCAGTGAAGTTCTATATCCATGACCTCTATTATCTCTTCTGTGTTGTTTTTCTTTCACCCAACTACTATGATCTCACCCTTGTGTTCTATTTTTTTGTTTTTGAAACCCACATGTTCAACTTTGTACCGAGCTCCCTTGAATTTTAGGTTTCTCTATAAGTTACTATCACATATGAAATAGATAATTGGAATATTAATAATACAAATTTTCAAAATAAAAAATATATTTAGAAACCCAAGATTTCATTATATCTTACTTTCCAATATATCCATTATATATACATATATTAGATAATTAGAATATTCATAATACAATTTTGCAAAATAAAAAAATATTTAGAAACCCAAGATTTCATTATATCCTATTTTCCAATATGTCCGTTATATATATACATACACACACACATATATATATATATATATATATATTCTTCAATGGATTTTTGTTTTGTTTTTTTATGTATGTATATGTTTATCTTTATATGTTTGGTAAGGACTTACGATCAGTGTTATGACTTACGATTATATGTTTTACATGTTCACCATCCTCTTCCGGTCTTATGTAAGATCTCGAGCTTGTCAATCACGCTTCTAGCAACATATCATATCCTATTGTCTAGCTAGCTACTAATTATTACCAAATTAGATGCACATCTCCAATGGTTTTCTTTTACATCTATATATTACAGAGTGCACAATACACACTTAACCGTTGGAATTTGATGCCAATTGCTAAAACAAGGTTGACAGTGAAGTGTAAAAACTCCCAAAATCCTACATTCTTCATCGAATAGGAAGTATAAAAGATCAAAACATTTTATCTAATTCGTAGAAGGAACCCTGGAAAAGATAACTTCGTATTCTACCATAAAGTGAACAGATTGAATAGAAAAAAAATGAAATTAAAACCTGCAAGTATAATATAAAATATAAAGAATTGGATTTCATTAAAACTGACTGGTGTGAATTAAAGGAGTCTACTTTCTACTGATCATTACTAACAAACAACTTCCAAACATGCAGGAGATATCCAAAAATTAATACAGGAGGGAACAAGAAATAAACATCAGAAGTATATAAACAAGAAGTTAAAGGTTAACCTAGAAAACTAGAGAAGTCCAGCACTAATAGCATATACTACCTGAATACATGGGCAAGGACAAATATTTCCAAAGTCTTGCGACCCAATTCCATGAGACGCCTTTCATCACGCTCTATAGAATCTTTATTGAAGTCCTCCCCAGAGCTTTCATCCTACCCAAAAAGTAAATCATGTTCCTTAGCAACCAAAGGAATTTCAAAACAAAAAAAGCCAAAATATGTCATCCATTGTGCTGCACTTATGGTTTTCAGAGGTGCCTGAAAATACCATTCTACATGTGTAAAAATGCCCACAACTCTAACTAGGCTAAACTTGTTTAATCGTTAACTATATATCATAATTAAGTTTATATATAACGTCCATAAAACAATCTTCCAGAAATAATTCTATCAAAAAAGTGTTTTATCAAACTACGAAATTTTTATGCTGTAATAATACCGATAGATTCCAATGGACTTACCTAGAAGAGATTCCATTCTCCTTTTCCTGGTTTTAACCAGAATATGTACTGTTTACTGATCTCTTATAATTATACCTTTATTATATAAAGTCTTGTACTGTTACCATCAGATGGCAACCGGATTATCCTATATGGTCATCTAGCAACATAATTCCTCAGTTACTTTTTACCAACATAACTTTTTTTTCTCACCTTTGTCCGATTTTGAGGACCTTTCTCATCTTTCGGAGGTAGAGGTTCTATAGCAGCCCTCTCAAGTAGAAGTAAAACATCATCCACCAGCACAAACATATCTTTCTCAACACGAACAATTGGTGGTGCAATTTCTTCAGCATCCAACAACTTTGTCTTACCTTTCTTGCTCTTTGTCTGGCATTCAAGTGCCTTCAATCCACTATACAAGGAGTCCATTACCAAAGTAGAAGTCACTTCTTTCTCTATAAAGAAGTGTTTTACAACCACTTTCAAAATTACATCTGTCTTTTCCCTAGACATGCGGTGCCTAGAAGCTTGGTCGATTTCCCTCCAGAAAGTACAAAGGCTGACAACATTGCGAAGTACAATTTGTTTAGTTTCAGTAAATAAAATCAGACACTAGGGCTAAAGATATAATAACAGAGCCAAAGATATAACAACCGTACAACCGCGGTAATGATTAATGAATATGAAAACATATTAAAAAGAATAGTCAGTTTATTTCCCTGTTAAATAACAACATCAAGACAGATCAAACTTGTCTTAGGACTTACAATATGCAGACTACATGAAGTTGCCTACATGGCTACATATAATCAATTTCAAACTAAGCAGATTTAACTACAGTATCACTCCTCTTTAGACGTTTCTTTCCTACCTGACATACCTAAAAATTCTAACTTCTCTAGTTAAGGGAAATTGAGTTCAGTCAGATAAGATTTGAGAGTTCAATGAAGATATTAAATTATTGATTATCACGGAGCATGAAAAAGGAAATGGTTTAATGGTTCCTGGCTTTTTTATATCATACATGCATGTTAAAAGAAAGCATGAATTACCTAAACCACCTAGCTTTATCCTCTATCAACTTTCCAAGCTTTCCTCTTCTCTCTTCCACAAAACGCCGACAAATTTGTTCCACATTTGTCAAATATACCCTAACAAGTTCTCTCCTATACTGAAAATCAAGGCAACGAAAAGGCCTGTCAGCTTTTTCCCTGTGCATAAAAAACAAACAATATGGTCAAACATTTGAATAAAAGCCCCAATGCAAATTGCAATAATGCAAATAATAATAATAAGAAGAAGATCCAATCTGACAGTAGCATATGATTCAAAAGGGGGAATAATAACAAAAATGGTTTTGAAAATACCAGAAAACAGACAACCTCACAACAGACAACCAAATTAACCAACAAACAGTTAGCAGCTTTAACCACAGTTTGTGGTGAGAAACTGACAGAAAAATTGTTACATATCTCCATTTGGATAACCTTTTTCCCTACCAAAATAGTGTTTTTCACACTAGAATAAGTTCATTTTGGCGAACCTAAAATTTGAAAATTCTGAAGAAAGAACCAAAAAAAATCTGTTAACATTTTTTTTCTGAAAATTATAATTTACTTTTCAAAATTTTCTTTCTACCAAAAGAACTTCAGGTATTTTTCTGAAAAGCAAAATTATGTAACATCTACATACAAACATTTAAATATCCTACTGTATGACCTTTACAATTTTGGCCTTACATTTTAAAACTTCGCATAATCATATTCAATGCTAAGCAGACAATCAAATTTGAACTAAATTAGTTTATAACAATTAAACAAGTCAACTCCAGAGTTAGTAAGAAGCAAATAATCAAGTTGGCAACACAGTCTATTATTGAGATAATCCATGAATTTGATCAGAACCAACACAAATCATAGTTCATGAAATTTTCAAATGTTACCCAAATATGAGTCATCAAAGGGGTTCACATAATGATAAAATCAATAAAATGATGAAAATATCTAGATTCCATGATGATTCTATCTTGAGGACTAAATAAGAAAAGTTGTCATGAATATCACAACATATAATCAGAGAGCAGAATGATGAACTAAGCATAGAGGTAGAGTGAACATATAATGAGACATCTGATCCAAGGTACTCGGTACAGGATATTGGCATATGCAGCCATGACTTGTAGCATAAAAAAGAGGTAAAAAAGCCAAAGAATAACAATATGCAGAACTAGGTATAGTAGATATTCTCCCCAGTAGTAGATGTATATTAATAATGAATTTAAAACATAAGTTGAATACGATCATGGTTCATGGAAGATATTGTGGGGTTACTAAATAGCACATACAAGGATTATAAGATTAGAGGTAAATGCTAAAATGAATAGCATGTACTTGTCCAGAACCAACTTCACCAAAAAAAGTAGTAAGTATGCAATCAAGGAAACAAATGAAAAAGTAGTAGAATTACATACGGGAGACAAAAAAATATGTGCTCAATAACCATATATAAGATTGTGTTCATATTTGAAAGATTATAAAGAAAATAAGAAATTAAGCATAGAACACCTAATGACTTGAACTTGAGCTTTTATTATCAGATTGTCAGAATTGTCAACAAAGCCATCATACACCTTTGAAAGCTCCATAAACTTTTTCCATCCCCAATCATGCTCCTTCTTCCAAAATCGATGCAATGTATCTAGAAAAATCAAGTAAAAATAACTTAATATTGCTGTTCCAAAAAATGTGAAATCAAATAATAGCCAATTATTTATCAGCAGACCAGAATATTTTGATTTCTTCGGATCTTTATTGACTACAGCTATTGTAAATTGTGCAAAATGACTCCATCCTGTATCAACTCAAAAAATGAGAGGAAAAGGAAGAGTCAAGTTCTATGGGGTCAAGTGTAGCTAGTATAGCTAATGATCACTAATGCAATCTGAAAAATCAAAGAATCAAACCTGGAAGAAGTTTGTCATGATTAGCTACACAAAGAAACAGAGAGAGATGATTGCAAACATCACATCCTTGTGGATAAATTAAAATATACCTGCCACACACCAAAGCATGAGAAGGTAACAAAACTCAATGTTTCATGAAATAAGGATTGTATCAGTAAACCATATTCATCTGTTAGGTTGCATGTACCAACTCTTCAATGAGCATGTGAATTTATTATCACATTTTACTACTTTTGATATATAACACACCTTTCCCGCGTCAAATAAGGTCTCTTTTTCTTGATTGACCAATTAGTTTTACTATATTATAACAACAACCAAGCCTTTCATACTACTAGGTGAGGTCGATTATATGGATCGAACAACGTCATAATACTTTATTATAAATCATGTTCATTGACAAAACATTAATTTTCTAAGTCTTTTTTAATCATTTCGCATATGGTTTTTCTAGGTCTCCCTCTTCCTCTAGAAAAAGGACTAGCCTCCATTTGATCTACTCTCGTTACAGGGGCTTCTACCGTTCGCTAACACACTTGTCCAAATCATCTAAGATGTCATTCTACCATCTTTTCTACAATAGTTGATACCCCAACTTTCTCCCTAATGTATTCATTTCTAATCCTATCTTGTCTAGTATGTTCACGTATCCAACACAATATTCTCATCTCTGCTAAATATAGTCTATTCTCTTGTTGACATTTTATCACCAATATTCAGTCTCATATAACATTGCAAGTCTTCCAGTCATACGATAAAACTTCCCCTTAAGCTTGAATGGTACCTTTTTGTCACATATGACACCTGAAGCACTCCACCATTTCATATAACCCGCTTGAATCCTATGGTTCACATCTTCCTCAATTTTCCATCGACTTACACACCATATACTTCGTCTTACTTTGACTTATATGAAATCCATGTGCTTCTAAAGCGTATATCTACAATTCTAACTTCTCATTTAATTCCGCTCTCGAGTCTCTCACTAAGACAATATCATCTACAAAAAATACATTGCGAGACTGATTCTTGGATCTGTTCATTGCTTAGTGAGCACATCCAAAATCAATGTAAACAAGTAAGGCTCAATGTTATTCCTAATTATTTTGGTAATTTTCTCCCACATATCATTAGCACTTCCTTATACCTCCCAAAACTCTTTGATTCAAGCTTCTACGTTTCTCTCCCTTCAATATCCATCGTTTAATCCTTGAGACACTATATTGTTATTTTCTCTCTACTCTACTCTTAACCCTTACATCCATAACCAAAAATATGTTGGTTCGTCAAGCTCTCTTCAGGTATGACTTTGTAGTCCAAGCAAAACTTTCTTCTGATTTCCTGATAAGAATGAAATTGATTTGAGAATATGCAATCCCACTATTATAAGTGATAAGATGCTCCTCTCACTTCTTAAAATACATATTGGCTGTCATAAAATCAAAAGTTGATAAGAAGTCTAGAATAGTCCTATCTTTCATATTTGATTCTCCTATGCCACATCCACCATGAACATCTTCAAATCCTCTAGTGTCACTCCATACATGCCCATTAAGATTGCCTCCAAGGAAAAAATTTATCCTAAAGGTATTGTTTGGACTACTCCTTCCAAATCATCCCAAAATTTTAACTTCTAATATTCTCTAGCCCTACCTGGAGTACATAAACACTTATCACATTAAAGGTGTCTTCCTTTGTTACACATTTTACGGATATCGTCCTATCTCCTATTCTCTTGACATCCACCACATCCTTCTTCCATTCCTTATCTACAATTATACCCATCCAAATTATTGATCTTGTCTTACTGGTAAATCACAACTTGAAACCTGACATGTCTAACCCACTTAGTTTCTTGTAGGCACATAAAGTTAATCCTCCCCCTAACCATTGTGTCAACCATTTCTATTAATTTGCATGTAAGAGTGTCTAAGTTCTATGTTTTGCTTCGTATCCTATATTAAATTGTATGAAATCCTTTATGCAAGACATGTAACCCTCTAACCAAAGTATTAAATTGCAGTCCACATTACATGATGTGGCTGCAACAACATCATATCGTAATTGCAGTGGAAATGATTAACAAATCCATATATGGTGTATTTGGGTGCAATATATTTTTGTAGGCATATATGTATATGTTGTTTACTCGAAAAAAGGAAAGGAGGTAAATGAAGGATAAAAAAGAGTGAAAACTAATATCCTTGAATTTAAACCGTTTGTTTTCTTTTTTTGAAACGACCCTTCTTTGTATTGTTGGACCAAAACTAAAATCCTTCAAGAGTACTGTTATGCTTGCATAGATAAATTGTAGCAAAAGCCTATGTATAAAATAACCATAACCAAACTGCAACTAATGCAGCACCCTAATAAAAATGCATATTTCAAAACCCTTTATACATATAGGACATGGTTTTAAAATTTGGTCTGCAACTGCAACATTGCAGGTTTTGGAGGTCTCCCACTCTCCCTCAAACATATTGTGGCTGCATTTTCTGTAAATGCATTGTCACTGAGCACAGTTTGAAGACGGTGCAGATAAGATTGGAAGGTTACTCTCTAAAGCCAACCAAAACCCATATATGGACAATAGGTTACATAAACCCAAAGGTGCATACCACTTGTAGCCGCCAACCTCAAAAGCATTACTGCGCAGTTCCCTTTTGGTAATCTGAGAAAAATTTTCTATCTTCCATGTATTTTTTCCATATAACTCAGCAGGTTTTGGTCCTGTAAATGGGGGGCATATCAGACTTTGAAAAACCGTTCATGGGAAAAAGAGATTTTTCACAATTAGAAATTCACTACCATCATCATCATCATCATCAGTGTCCCAATAAGGGGGTGAAGTCGATGTAATTCCATTCTCCACCTGCTCAGAAGACCGCCATTCCGCCAACGCTTCCACAGATTGACAACGCTGCACACTTGAAATTCCCTCTACAGACTTTCCGACTCCCAACTCCTCACTCGCAATCCCAGCCATCCCTGATCAAGCACAATCTTACTAACACTCCTGGATAAGAAAGCACGCACAGAACTAGTATAAGACCCTTAAACCCCAGATTAAATTAAATCATTCAAACATTCACGTTAATCCTCTTTCAACTGCATCACAAAAATCCCATAGGAATTTTGAAGCAGGAAAAAAGGTCAACTCATGTCACTTACAAATTCAAATATCCACAATTAACCAATTGAAACCTTAGAAAACAACACATAACACGGTGATAGTACCTTACCCATATATTGAAATACAACACATAAGGATAGGAGCAAATCTAAAACTAAAAGAAAATGAAAGAATATTAAGAACCTCACTGAACAAAACACAAACCCCAACAACCTCTGATTTTTTTTGAACAAAACCCTAAAATAGAGGGCCAGAAAAAAAATTGAACACAAAACCAACCAAAAAACAAATAGAAACAAACACAGATTGTCCATAAATTAAAGATTGCAAAAAAACAGCTTCGGGAAGCAAATAGCATAAAATCCAGAACCGAGAATTTGAGAAAACAAATGTTGGGGCAACAATCGTGCGAAAAAATTGATCGAATCAAAGAAATGACGTAGAGGAACACCTTAAAAACGAAACAAATACGAAAACCGAGTAAGGGGAATAGAAAACGGCGACGTATTGGACGGATCCAAATTAGGGCAAACGAACCTGGAATCGAAGAGTAAGGCGCAATTCAGAGCTCTGAGATTTGAGAGAGAGAAAAGAGACAGAGGTGAAGAACAACGGAGTGCAAAGCGAAAACCCAAAAACCGAAATACTATTTATTTTCTTCGTTTTTGGTTTGTAATAATGATGTTTTTAAGGATTATCTGTAATATTGTTTTTAAGGAGCAATTTATCATAATTGTGTGTAATAAAAGTTTATTATTGGAGATTATAAAAACAAATTCTGTACTTTTGTTAAATAATATTATATGTAATTCTACTTATTAATACTAGTATGTCAATATTATAGGATGTGTATTTAATTTTTATATATTTCATTTTTTATAATTATAATATATTTGTTGTATTTGGTATACTTTATATCATAATTTGTGTGTATATGATAATATAATATTTAGTTTAAGGAGAGAGGTGTAGTTAATTAATGTGTTGGTGATGGTCAATTAGGATTATATGGTTTTTATAAAAATTAAATAATGTGAAGGGCAAAATAAGAAGTGAAAATTACACTATGATAAAAGTTATATCATATTTTGTTTTTTTATATAGTATAGAAGTATATATAAAAATGAAATAAAAGTAATAATTACTTTTGTAAAAATGTATAAATCTGATATCTTTAGATACTAGATGAACCGTTGAAAATACCATCTAAAAAAAGATGAACTGTTGAATGGAAAAATTTAATGTTTTGTTTCATGGAATCAAACCCTAGTATTCTCTTAATGTTTTGTTTAATAGAGTCAAACACTAGTATTCTCTTAATGTTTTGTTTAATGGAGTCAAACCCTAGTATTCTGTTTATCATGTTCTTCTAGGTACAACTCCTTAACATATGAATGATTGACATATTTTATAGGTATACCACTAATTAACTCTTAATTGAATGTATCAAGCCTTAGATGTTAAAAGATAAAATTCAAAAGAATTTAATTAAATGATTACTTTACAAAATTATTTTATAATTAAAATATAAAATCGTATAAAAGTAACAGTACATGCCTGTTAATTTTTTTGGTTTCATCGAATAAATATTAGAGTAAATTACATTAATACCTCATGAATTTTAGTGAAATTATACAAATCACCCATCATTTTTCTATACATACATATACCCCCTAATTTTTACACTTTAATTACATTTATCACTCCTATATGAGAAATAAGTATAATCGTTTAAACAAAAAATGTGACAAATGCAATTAAGTTAAACAAAACATGGTATATTGTAGAGACAGGTCCAAATAATATACAAATCAATGTACATTTATTATTTTTGGTTACAAAATATATCAACAATTCTAAAGAGATATTGTTTAAATCGCTCTTATACTATATCGTAGTGAACAAAAAATAATAAAAAGATATTGACTCATATATTATTTGGACTAGCCTCCACAATATACCATATTTTGTTTAACTAAATTGCATTTATCACATTTTTTGTTTAAAAGATTTGACTTATTTTTCGTGCAGGAGTAGTTAATGTAATAAAAGTATACAAATTAGGGATTTGTGTAGATGTAAAAAAAGTGAGGAGTGGTTTATGTAATTTCACTAAAATTTAAGGGGTGTTAGTGTAATTTACTCTAAATATTAAATAAAGACAGGGAATCATAAAAAAGTGACAAGGATTTTATTTACATTTTTAATTATTTTTAAGAATAAATAAGTAATAAGATGTATTTATAGTATTTTTTTTTTCTTAATATTTCTCTATAAATATGTGATCTACAAATTAGTATTAAATAAATTAGTTTTCAAACGTCATTCCAATTCTATTCCATTGTTTGCTTATGGGAATGGATATCAATTATTAGGTGAAATTGCTCATGATGATTACTAGCAAGTTTCACTAAGACAAATTTATGGAGAGGTTAGTCGTAGTGTAAGGAATTGACAGCATAAAAAATACATGAGTTTGAAGACTATATATAATAAGGTTTTCATAAAGTGAACAACTTATAAGATGATATAGTGTGACATATATAAAACAATATGAAATTTAAGACTACTCTTATTTATATTTTAATTTACATTTTATTTCGATATCTTTTAGATCTAAGATGTAATGATGGATTATTACATATGAAGATAGATTATGATTGAACAAAATTCTGATCCTTGATCGATTAAATGATGTAGAAAAAATAATATTCTAAAAGCCTTATGTGATTTCTCAAGATTCAATAAGTCATGAACATTACTCATAATTCATCAAGTTCAGTTTTCAGAAAAGAAATCTAGTTCAAATGCTACATCTCTCAAATCATTGGCATAACCTCTGAAGTGTTTTGAAAGTGTGCATGTCAAGAGGAACACTTTGGAAAACTCTCTTCATATGTCATGGTTTTGATGAGGACAACTTGTGCTTATAAGAGCTTGAAGGTCATCAACAAATTAACGTGCTTCAGTCTTTAATTGGTACTAGGCTTAGACTAGAATCTAGTTTAAGTTGAGTCAAGGATTATGGCACCTAATACATATCTCACATGCATATATCTTTTAAATCCTTTTATCCTTGAGATATGTCATTCATAATATGTTCATGCATTACATAAATACATGTATATGTGCATTCTAGGCATAAACTAAGTGTTAAACATGTATTAACTAAGTGCATAACGTATTTGATGTTTTGTATTTAAAAATACACATTTAAATTGCTGTTAATCGATTAACCAATCCTTTAATCGATTAACCCAACTACTTTGAAAAGTGGTTGCTACTGGAACACG
>NC_032016.1:4264012-4264224 GCF_001865875.1 Lupinus angustifolius
TAATTGGATAATGTGTTGTAAATTACATTGATTCGATTGTAGTGAAGGAAATCTCCCAAGTCAGCCGGGAGGCCTGGATGTAGTTTGTAGTGGACAGCAAACGAACCACGATAAAAATTCGTGTTGCAGGATTTTTTTCTCTCTCTCTCTCTCTCTTTACTGTTTTCAATCGATTATTTGGTATAGTGGATTCAATTGATACATTCTGTTCT
>NC_032016.1:4264324-4264679 GCF_001865875.1 Lupinus angustifolius
AAATTTTTATTGAAGCCATAGACTCGGATATTTGGGAATCCCATAGTCAACGGCCCTTACGTTCCACAGCATCATGTGGACGATCAGACTAAAGATAAACCGAAAAGTTTATGGACCGATGATGAGCTCAAGAAGGTCCAGCATAACCTGTGCGCCAAAAACATCATCACATCGGCCCTATCATATGATGAGTTCTTTAGGGTCTCGCAGTGCCATAATGCGAAAGAAATGTGGGACACTTTACAAGTGACTCACGAAGGCACTAGCGAAGTCAAGCGCGCGAGATTGAATGCGCTGACCCACGAATATGAGTTATTTCGCATGTTACCAAGCGAATCAATATGTGATATGCAAA
>NC_032016.1:4264779-4265074 GCF_001865875.1 Lupinus angustifolius
ATGAGGATGAGGACGAGAATGAGGATGAGGATGAGGACGAGAATGAGGATGAGGATGAGGACGAGAATGAGGATGAGGATGAGGATAGGATGAGGATGAGTATAGGATGGTGATGAGGATAGGATGAGGATGAGGATAGGATGGGGATGAGGAAGAGGATGCGTATAACGATAGGATGGGGATGAGGAAGATGATGAGGATGAGGATGAGGACAAGATGAGGACGAGAATGAGGATAAGGATAGGATGAGAACGAGGATGAGGATGAGGATAGGATTAGGACGATAATGAGGATG
>NC_032016.1:4265174-4294819 GCF_001865875.1 Lupinus angustifolius
AGCTTTGTATTTGGTATTTGAAGAGAAAGAGTTGAAGGTTGAGCACGAAGAGGAGTGGCAGCAGAAGACGAGAGAGGAGGAGACGCAGCTTCGTGAGGAGGATCGTTAATGGCGTTGGCCATTGGTGATGATACCATGTAAAATAATGAAGAAAACTAAGAAGAGAGAAGAGAGAAAGAGAGAGAGAGCAGTTATTGTAACTAACTCTTAGTTAGTTATTTTCTAATTCTGAATTCTTAATTGATGAGTGCTTACTCAATCCTTTTTATAGGAGAATAGAGGCACAACTGTTTCTTACAATCAGTTTTGCCAACTGGCAATATTAACTACTCTAATATATATTCATTCTGCATTGATATCCATCAAATATCAGGAAAGAAGGCTTCTCTTGTTATTTCATAGGCAAAGTTTCTTTGGTGGGGAGGGGAGAGGGGGGAATTGTGCCGAGGCTGGGGTTTGAACCCAGGTCTCACTTTTTATGTCCCGTAGCTCTACCAATTGAGCCACCTGTTGGGGACAAGGGATCTCTTCTTAATGTGAATAATACAATGTTTTCATTTTAAAGGAAAAATAATACAATGTTTTTATATTTGCTGTCCTATCAAATTCTATTGTAACCTGTAATAAGATTTTGGTTATATGGATTTCCCTGCTTGAAGTTTTACCACACAACTCTAAGAACTACAAGGTTATATGGGATTGAATGTTGGGCGGTAAAATGTCAACAAGAGAATAAAATCCATGTAGTAGTGATGAGAATGTTTCGTTGGGGAGTTGGATAATATATGATTAGAAATGAGTGCATTAGGGAGAAAGATGGAGTAGCTCATATTGTAGAAAAGATGATAGAATCACACCTTAGTTGGTTTCGACATGAGTGAAGGAGACAAGTAGAAGTTCCTGTAAGGAGGGTAGATCAAATGGAGGTTAGTCCAATTCCTTGATAAAGATGAAGGCCAATAAAAACCATAGGCGAAACGATTAAGACTTAGATATCAATGTTTTGTCAATGAATATGATATATGATAGAGCATTATGACATTGTTTGATGCATGTAACCGACCCTACCTAGTGAAATTGAGGTTTGGTTGTTGTTGGGTTTCCCCTTTCAAAGTAACCTATGCTATTCAATCATTTTAATATCATTGTAGTAGTGATTGGAAGGGGGTTAGAACAGTATGGAACACATCATTTGGGTTCTATTTTATTTTTGGTGCACTTTACAAGTAGAGTAGAGCATGACATTTAAAAAGTGGGACATTGGGGTGGAACCAAAGTGAACAGAATAGAACATTCCATCCTGTTCTGTCTCATGCCAAAGGATAGCTGTGATTTATGACACAAAACATTAAAAGATAATTTTCCTATAATTTGTTCAGTGTTGTGGTTAATTTTCCATTATTGTTTGTTTCAAGTACTACAGAATCTTGCAGGTGCTATTCAACTTGGTCCCTACTACTCGCAGTATCACATAGGGTGTTAGACAACCATTTGCTATAGTGGCTTAGCATAGAGAAGTTTGTCTTAGCATAATTCCACAGTTGATTAGAGATTTCACTGAATTGTTCTTGGTGCATTGACATAGAGCATTTTAATGCTTCAATAACTCATTTTGATGGTCGGTGTGATGTTTTACTTGATGTTTGCTGTACAGTATGAGGAGTGGAGACAGGAAGCTATTTGGGTCTCCCCTGGTTACTTATTTGGACGAAAACCCTCAATATGGAGCCAACATTGAGGCATCTGTACATAAAATGTTATCACCATTCAGAAGAGCATATTCTTCAACCAAGTCTTATGATGGGAAGGAAGAGGGTTTCATTTCCACCGGAAGTGATGAGCAATCGAACATCTCCAGTATTGAATGTGAGTCCAGGAATATGACAACTGGCTGCAGTGAACAAGAGGGGACATCCTGTGGAGAGTCGTCTTTCCGACTTGTTTTAACTAATGAAAGCTGTCTGAGCTGTGATCCCATTGAGAAGGATTCACTTATAAAACCTAGTCGACTTATAAGAGTGTTCCTTGACTGGACTGACAGTGAACATCAATTATATGATACCAGTTTTTTGAGAGATCTCCCTGAAGTTCACAAGAATGGATTCACTGTCAAAAAAACCCGACAAGAAGCTATTTCTTTGTTTACATGTTTGGAGGCATTCTTGACTGAAGAACCTCTTGGACCCGATGACATGTGGTAAGGGTTTTTTATGTTCTTGAAATGGATTTCATACTAGACCATGTTCCGCTTTGGGAATACTGTTGCTTTAATCTGTTTCCCCCCTTCTAATTAATTAGGTACTGTCCTAGATGCAAAGAACACAGGCAAGCTACGAAGAAGCTCGATTTGTGGAAATTGCCAGAGATTCTTGTTTTTCACTTGAAACGATTCTCATACAGCAGATACCTGAAAAACAAACTTGACACTTTTGTGAATTTTCCCATTCACAATCTTGATTTGACCAAGTATGTGAAAACCAAGGCTGGAGAATCCTATGTATACGACCTTTATGCAATCAGCAACCATTACGGTGGTCTAGGTGGTGGGCATTACACTGCATATGCCAAGGTAAGCTCGTAATCTTTGATTCTTCATGCTATGAGCTGACATACAAGGTTCTGATTTTGTAAATTGTGAATTATCTCTGCTCTTTTAAATGTTTCTTCTGAAACCTTGTGTTGTGCAGTTGATCGATGACAATAGATGGTACCATTTCGATGACAGCCATGTCAGTCCTGTTACTGAAGCTGAAATTAAATCTTCAGCTGCATATGTGTTATTTTATCAGAGAAGAAGTAAAGGGCAAATGGAAGGAGAATCTCAGGTTCACACAGGTTCTCATGGACAATGATAGGGCATTTGTTTTATTTAATGCCTGGATTATATGCTATGCATAATATGGAGCTTAGGTCCTGGATAGTTTCTATTACTTCACAGCAGAAAACAAGGTAAAAGTTGAAGACAAAATGTTACTATCTCGTAACAGTAATTAAGCAAATATTTATGGGAGGCCCTGGAGAACATGTTCATTGTTGTTATACCATTTTTTGATCGAGAAATTTTGCAGCCTGTGAACTTGTTTAGATATTTCTGTTATTTCATTTCATTGAAGGTTAAAACAGATCATGGACTCATCACCGTTTCAGTGATAGTTGTTTGTATCCATATTGTGAAAGAATTGTACCTTTTTCATCATGTTAGGATTCTGAAACCCATTATCATGCAACAATAGCAAAAAATGTGTGGAAGAGATTCTAAATGATAGCTGATTATATTTGATTTTTCCCCTTCTAAATAATTGCTTATTCTCCTTGAACAGGCGTATGTTTAACTCCATCCGTATTTTTGGTGGTGTACTTTTTTAACCTATACAAGGTATGGTTTACAATGTACCGATCATTAGCAGTTAAATTATTATTTAACATTGTATAAAAAACATTTGTAAAGATCAATGTACTTTTATTGCGGTTTTTATCGCTTCAGAAATGTTAAATGATAATCCAATCAGGTACAAATTTGAGTCACTCCCAAAGCAATTTGTCTCCCTAATATCAATTGAGAGTCTCCATTAATCATATGTTTATGTTTGGTTGAGTTACATTGTTTTATGAGGGGGAAATGTAGAGTTTTATATACTAGTGATGTGGGAACCGGACCGTACTAGATGGTCCGACTGGTTTGACTGCTGACTGGATTTAAAAATGGTTATGGTTTATTGTCTTAACCGGGTGAGGATTGAACCGCTTTAAACCAGAGAAATTTCGATCCGACCGTCTTAAACTGGATTAACCCAGGAAGTAAACCGGACGGTTCACTTAAAAATTAAAAATTGAACAATAATCTAATCCTTTGTTTTACTTCAGTCCAAAAAATATGAAGAGGTGTTACTTAAATGCAATTATACATGATTATTAATTATATAAAATATTTCATTTATTTATAATAATATATTTATAGATAAAAATTATTAACTATGTATGAAATCACCAGGTCAGACCAAACAATTTAATCGATTACACTTAATACGAGACCACTTCTGGTTTGGCGTCCAGATCAAGTTTCACATCTTTGTTATACACTATCACTTCATTAATTACAAGTCATTTTTAATCATTATTGACTCTTCAAATTTTTTTTACAAATAAATAGTGGATAATGTATTAATTGTGTATAAATTTTACATTTAGGATGCATAGATATTACACTATTAAAGACAAAGCCACTGCCGACAAGCCCAAAGCCATTGTCACTTGCCTTTCAGATGAATAACGGAAATTTTCTTTATTTCCGTTTTTAGAAACTTTTCATATTTCTGTTATTGAATTAGTTTCATTTTTTAGTAAGATCCGTTGGATTTGTTTTTTCTGTTTTGTTCTGTTATTTTCTCTTCTTAGTTTTCCTATTTAAAGAAGTGATCAATTGTACTTAAGGAGTTGAAGAATTAATACAATTGATTGAGCCTTATTGTTTCAAACTGTACTTGGTGTTCCTGTGTTTTCTTTAGTTTGTTTCTATTGGCACCATTATTCTTCATTCTGCAGCAAGTTTTTCTTCAAGGAAGTCATGGATCATCAACTTTCATATGGTATCAGAGCACCCTTATGAGGGTGTCTCTGTTGTACCATTGTTGTATTTTCTATTCCCTGTATCTTTGCCTTTCTTTTCTTGCTTTGTTATCTCTTGCGTTTCTGCTATTCGATCCTTCTATGGCCAATCAATTACTCAACCCCATACTTGATCCATCAAGCCCCTATTATATTCATCCTAATAAGAATTCAAGGGCTGCTCTCGTTTCATCCTTGTTGAATGGGCAGAATTATCACCCTTGGTCAAGAGCCATGACAATGGCTCTTGAAACTAATAATAAAATTGAATTTGTGGATGAAACTTTGCCAAAACCCATCTCTCATGATCAAATGTATGCAGTCTGGAACAGATGCAACAAACTTGTTGTATCATGGATCAGTGAGGCTATTGATTCATCCATCGTGAAAAGTATCCTATGGATGGACAGTGCACACGAAATATGGAATGATCTAAGAGAAAGATATCATCAAGGTGACATTTTCAGGATATCTGAGCTTATAGGAGAAATTCACTCAATCAAATAAGGCAACTCTTCAATAGATAAATTTTTCACTCAAATAAAGGGGTTATGGTAGCAGCTAGAAACCTATACACCTATCCCTCCATGTTCTTGTGAAATCAAGTGTCAATGTCTCACTATACTCACTGTTAGAAATTACAGGGAGAATGAGTATGTTATTTGCTTCCTTAGAGGGTTAAATGACTCATTCTCAACAGTCAGATCGCAAATTATGCTTATGGAACCCTTCCCCCCATCAACAAGGTCTTTTCTATTTTAGTCCAGCAAGAGAGGCATATGCAATTCGAAGAACCAAGCTTCCTGGGCAATCTGTCAAACAACACATATGAAACCAGACAAAGGGGTAGAGCAAAGGGGTATAGAGGCATATCTAATAATAGATCCAATGTTCAAACAAGGATGACTAATTTTGGCAGAGGAATAGGACAAAAGACTTGCACCTATTGCCAAAGGACTGGTCATACAGTTGATACATGCTACAAAAAGCATGGATTTCCTCCAAGTTACTCAAGTAATTTTAGCAATATCAATTCCTATTCAAGTCAAGAACCAGATGCACATTCAAAAGAACTTCAAGATCCTATCAGAATGACAATCAAGCAAGACAATGCAGACTCTGATTGTCCTTTCACACTAGCACAACACACTGCTCTAAGGAACCTTATCCAACAATCCATGGATCAAACAAATCACAACACCAATCAAGTGAGCATAATCTCTAACTCTATGCACACATCAAACCAGGAGAACTCAGGTAAACCATTCTTAATCTTATCCAATATATCTAAATCTAATGATTGGGTGTTAGACACAGGAGCAACAGACCATGTCTGTCACTCCCTACATTTATTTCAAAATTTTAAGAGGATTCAACCCCTCTCCATCACCCTTCCAAATGGCAATAATGTCACTGCTATCTTCTCAGGCACAGTAATGTTTTTAGATAAATTGTATCTTACAAATGTTCTGTATGTACCCATTTTTAACTTTAATTTAATATCCATTTCAAAACTCACTAGCTCATTAGGCTGCACTTTAACTTTTTCCACCAACCAATGTCAAATTCAGGACCAACACTCCTTGAAGATGATTGGTGCAGCTGAGCTAAGGAGAGGATTGTATATGCTGAATGAACCCAACAAGAGTTACTATAAACCTCATAATGTTAATGCATACAATTCCTATGATGATTGTAATTTGTGGCACTCTAGGCTAGGCCACTTGTCTCACACAAAAAAATGTTTGCTATGCAAACAAAGTTCCCTTTTATAACATGCAATAAAACTGTCGATCCGTGTGAATTTTGTCACCTTGCCAAACAAAAAAGGTTACCTTACTTAACTAGCACCACTAAGTCTGCTAATTCTTTTGATCTAATTCATTTAGACATATGGGGACTTATCTCAACACCATCCATTTTTAGTCATAAGTATTTTCTAACCATAATTGATAAAAAACTAGGTTCACCTGGATTTTATTTATGCAACATAAAACTGAAACAACACAACTGGTTAGAGGTTTTGTTCATTATGCAGAAACTCAATTTGAATCAAGGATTAAGACCACTAGAATAGATAATGGTCAAGAGTTCCTTATGAGAAATTTTTATCATGAAAAGGGCATTGAACATCAGACAACATATGTTGAAACACCACAACAAAATGATGTGATGGAAAGAAAACATCAACACATACTGAATGTCACTAGAGGACTTATATTTCAATAAATGTTCCTAACTGTTTTTGGAATTATGCAATATCCCATGTTATACACTTAATCAATAGACAACCTATTATTTTCTTCTCCAATAAATTACCCTATGAAGAGTTGCACCAAACCCTTCCTGACATCAGCAACCTAAAAATATTTGGTTGTATTTGCTATCCTTCCACCCTTGTGTCCCATAGAAGGAAGCTTGATCACAGGTCTAGAAAAGGCATATTTCTAGGATTCAAACAAGGCACCAAAGGCTTCATCATCTTAAACATAAAAACCAATGAAGTCCTAATGTCAAGAAATGTAGAATTCTATGAGCATATATTTCATTTCTCCAACATAGCTCCAACTACCACATACAACAAATATAATACCCCTATTCTCCCTGTCAATCAACAAGATGTCTTCGATTATGCCTTCATTGACCAACCTACTACCCAACCTCCCATACATCAAAATCAGCGCAATTCTCACCAAACTAGGCATTCTCAAAGAATTAGAAGAACCCCTAACTATTTAGAAGACTATCATTGCACATTACTGCATGATTCTAATACTAGTGACAACCACATCAAATATCCTCTAAACCAAAACCTCACTTATGACTATTTAGCACATGCCCATAAACATTTTTCCATGTCCATTACCATTAACCAAACACCTACCACATATTCAGAAGCCATTAAATTCGATTGTTGGAGACAAGCCATACAAACTAAACTTAATGCTCTAGCAAAAAACAACACCTGGATCCTAGTTCCCCTACCTGATAACAAAAAGACCATAGGATGTAAATGGATTTTCAAAATCACACATAATACAGATGGATCTATAGAGAGGCATAGAGCAATATTGGTTGCAAAAGGATTTACCCAAACTGAAGGAGTAGATTACATGGATACTTTCAGTCCAGTGGTAAAAATGACAACAATCAGAGTGCTCTTTTGTCTGGCTACCACCTTCAACTAGCACTTGCATCAATTAGATATCAATACCGCTTTCCTCCATGGCGACCTCAAAGAAACAGTGTTCATGAAAATACCTCAAGGCTTGCACTGCTCCAACACCAAATTGGTCTGCAAACTCGAGAAGTCAATCTATGGATTGAAACAAGCAAGTCGTCAATGGCATGACAAACTCACCACCATCCTACTCAAACTTGGTTACTCAAAATCCTTTTCTGATCATTCTCTCTTTATTAGAAAAACTAACATTAATTTCACTGCTATTTTGGTTTACGTGGATGACTTAGTACTTGCAGGTAATGATCTTGAACAAATTATTCACACTAAAGTTGTCCTCAATGACAAATTCAGCATCAAAGACCTTGGAGAACTGAAATTTTTCCTTGGCATGGAAGTTGCAAGGTCAAAGCAGAGAATATGTTTATACCAGAGGAAATATACTCTGAACCTCCTTCAAGAAACTGGGCTTCTGGGATCCAAGCCCTCTACCACCCCTATGGAATACAACACCAAATTGCATTCTCAATCAGGAAAGCCCTTTCATGATAACACTTCATACAGAAGATTAATGGGCAAATTACTCTACTTGACCCAGACCAGACATATCATATGTAGTCAGTTCACTTAGCCAATACCTTGCCTCACCAACTGATTCTCATTTCAAAGCAGCTCAAGGAATCTTAAGGTATCTTAAAAATTCACCTGGGCAGGGCATTTTCTTCCCTAGTCAAAACACCACAATACTTCAAGGCTACTCCGATGCAGATTGGGCCACCTGTTTAGACACAAGGAAATCAGTGACAGAGTGGTGCTTCTTCTTGGGAAATGCTCTTATTTCATGGAAAAGTAAGAAACAGAACACTGTTTCTCGATCATCATCAGAAGCCGAATATAGAGCCCTTGCCATGGCTGCTTGTGAAGTACAATGGTTGCTTTTTCTCATCAAAGATCTTGGCCTCCAACATCCTAAATCTGTCAGTATATTTTGTGACAATAATTCGGCACTTCACATAGCTGCCAACCCGATTTTTTATGAAAGAATGAAGCATATCGAAATAGATTGCCACATGGTTCGTGAGAGAGTTCAAAATAACACCATTCACCTTCTTCCCATCTCAGCCACGCTTCAATTAGTTGACATCTTCGCCAAATCTCTTTCACCTCTTCCTTGTAGATGCATCATGTCCAAACTTGACATTTTTTACATACACATGCCAAGCTTGAGGGGGTCTATTGAAGACAAAGCCACTGCCAACAAGCCCAAAGATAAGCCCAAAGCCATTGTCACTTGCCTTTCAGATGAATAACGTAAATTTTCTTTATTTTCATTTTTAGAAACTTTTCATATTTCTTTATTGAATTAGTTTCCTTTTTTAGTAAGATCCATTGGATCTATTTTTTCTGTTTTGTACTATTATTTTCTCTTCTTAGTTTTCCTATTTAAATAAGTGATCAATTGTACTTAAAGAGTTAAAGAATTAATACAATTGATTGAGCTTTATTGTTTCAAGAATCTCTGTACTTGGTGTTCTTGCGTTTTCTTTAGTTTGTTTCTATTGGCACCATTATTCTTCATTCTGCAGCAAGTTTTTCTTCAAGGAAGTCATGGATCATCATCTTTCATATACACTCTCTTTTGATATACCATTTGAGAGAGTTTTGGTGTGATGACCTTCCTCAACCATATCTTTAATTCCTTTTGGGACCTGCATTTTCTCTCTGATAGGGAAATGTGAAAACTATTTATGATTTTGGTATATTAGGGACCATAATTGTTCCTTATGTGTTAACTTATAGGGTTCTCATTATCCCCTATAGGTCAACCGTTTGGATATTCACTCATTAAGTCCATATCAGTTATCAAGTTTAGAAGTTCTATGGGTTATCAGCAATTAGATCACTTATTTTGTAACTCAATAAATAGTCAATACAATTGTATTAAATATATGATGCTTACCTTAATTAAAAATTATGAATTTCTAACAATCTCCCACTTGGGCTTCATATTTTTTGAAACAATTATATCACATATTCTTTAGGTACACATTTGTATGCTATTTATATTTAGACTTCTCCTTAGTACAATCTGGTTCATCTCATATATCAACTATAGAACCATCGCGACCTTCATCACATTCAAATGTGACTCGACCATGATGATCATCATACCAATATACTAAATGACATAGATCAAATATGGATGAGTGACATGAAAATTTAATGCAATATGATCTTAAACATGTCTATTTCCAACTTATCATTCTTTATTCTTTAGTGAGATCAATCCAAAGTCTTTAATTGCAATACAATAGTTACAATACACAATATCAAAATAGAACAATAAACCATCAATTTTATTATGTATAAAACTATATATGACATCCAAAGCATATCACAAAACATATAGACTCTCACTAAACTAAGGTATCCTAAGGAGCAATACTCATATGAGCAATATGCTCATGAAAGACTTTAGGTACCAAGCCCTTAGTCAGTGGACCAACTAGCATAAAATTTGTCCTTATATGTTCTATGAAAATTTGTCTATTTTGAACACTTTCTTTAATAAGTAGAAACTTGATGTCAATAAAATTTGACTTTGTAGAACTCCTATTATTGTTGTAGTAAAGAACCGTAGACTTACTATCACAATAAATTCTCGGTGGTCTTTTAGTACCATCAACCACACGTAAGCCAGTGACAAAATTCCCCAACCATATGCCATGGTCTAATGTTTTATAAAACAAATCATGAACTCCACAACCATGGTTGAAGGAGCTATGAGCGTCTGTTTAGCATACTTCCAAGAGATAACACCTTCAACCAAGATAAACACATATCCAGAGGTGTAGTGTTTATTGTCTAGACACCCAAAATTCGGAGTCAGAGTACCCAATGATCTCTAAATTCTCAGATATCCGAGAAGTGAACATGTAATCATTAGTTCTCTGTATGTAACACATAACATGTTTGATTGCTTTTCAGTGATACATTTCAAGATTGCTCAAATATCTTTCCAAAAATCCAATGACAAACGCTAAGTCGGGATGTGTGCAAACTTGAGCATACATTACACTTCTTGCTGCAGATGCATAAGGAATCTTTTGCATCTCGTATCTTTCAAGGTCATTTTGGGGACACTTTTCGAGACTAAACTGGTCTCTCTTAGCTATAGGGGTATCCCCTAGTTTATTCTGTCTTTCATGTCAAATCTATTTAGGACTTTATCTATATAGCTTTCTTGTGACAACCTTAGGATACCTTGAGAGCGAATCTCTCAGTACAAAAGAAGCTTCCCAATGATCTTTCATTTCAAATTTCTTCATTAGAAATCTCTTGGTCTAATGCAACAGCCTTATATCATTGCTAGCAAGCAGTATATCATCAAACTATAATACCAGGAATATAA
This sequence comes from Lupinus angustifolius, assembly GCF_001865875.1. Classification (NCBI taxonomy): domain Eukaryota; kingdom Viridiplantae; phylum Streptophyta; class Magnoliopsida; order Fabales; family Fabaceae; genus Lupinus; species Lupinus angustifolius. Next base: position 4,276,373 of record NC_032016.1, read on the forward strand.
ATTTTCTCCCACTGTACCTATGGTGCATGCAATCATGAACTTTATTTGCCTCAAAACAATACGAGGTAACAACTTGTTGAAATTTATAATTCTATTGACGAGAAGCTTGTTTAAGGCCATATATGGATTTCTTTAATTTGCATATCATAGACTTTGAGCCAATTGACACAAAGTTTTCTGGTTGCACCATATAGATCGTTTCTTTAATGTCACCATTTAGAACGCAGTCTTAACATCCATGTTATATAGCTCTAAATCAAAATAAGCTACTAGTGCCAATATTATTCAAGAAGAATCATTCAAGATACCAGAGAGAATATTTCTATATTATCATTGTCTTCTTTCTGAGTGTAGCCTTTAGCAACTAGACGAGCTTTATATCTGTCAATATTACCATTTGAATCCATCTTGGTTTTAAATATCTATTTGCAACCAATATGTTTTGCACCTTCAGGTAATTCGACAAGATCCCAAACGTCATTATCATGCATAGACTTCATCTCGTCATTCATGGCATCGCTCCACTTTTGAGAGTTAGAACTTTTCATGGCTTGACAGAAGTTCAATAGATCATCCTATGTTAACATGATGCCATCCTCATGTTCTTAAAGAAATACAAGATAATCATCAAGAATTACACTTCTCCTCTCTTTAGTGGATCTCCTTAATGACACTTCTACTTTTTGTGGTTATTGAATTTGTTCTATAGGTACTTGAGCGAGAACCTTATTTTTGTCTTGTTCAAGAATATTGCTAGGAACAATATTCTAAACATTATCTTCTATTATAAAAATTGACCCTTGAATGGTAATAGGCACAAGAACTTGTTCACCATTAGTGATAGGTTCTTCCTCAAAGACAACATTCTTTATGTTCTCTTCCTCCCAAAATCAACTTCCTCAAGAAATCTTGCATTTCCCGTCTCAAAAAAGTCTTGAAGTGAGATCATCTTCTATTACCGAAATTGATCATTGAATGGTAATAGGCACAAGAACTTGTTCACCATTAGTGATAGGTTCTTCCTCAAAGACAACATTCTTTATGTTCTCTTCCTCCCAAAATCAACTTCCTCAAGAAATCTTGCATTTCCCGTCTCAAAAAAGTCTTGAAGTGAGATCATATTTAATCGCTCAACGAGAGCGTTCAACATAGCCAACAAAATAGTAGCTAACAGTTCTTGAGTCTAGTTTCCTTTCATGCGACCTATAAGGTCGCGCCTCAACTGGAAAAACTCAAATGTGCAACTATTTTAAGCTTAGTCTTTTATTACTGCACAACTTAAATGGGGTTTTATTAACTACTTTACTTGACATTCTTTCTATTAAAAATGTAAACTGTGGTCTTGAAAGTTTTCCCTCAAAGAGACTCTGGCAATGAAGAATGACTAGTCATACTTCTCACCATATCCTTAAGAGTTTGGTTTAATCGCTCAACAACACCCTTCATGCTAGGTTTGTCTGACATAGTGTATTGCAGAACAATTCCACATTATCTGAGGAAAACACAAATAACTCTTTCACATCATTCTTATTGTTCTTTATTTTCTTATTCTGAGAGGTCATAGCTAAGTAAGCACTTTCGGTCTTATCTCTCTGCAATCTCTCTTCCTCTTGCACATAGTCCTTCTGAGTGTTATAACTCACTTTGAATTTCCCAAAGTGTGAAGGAAGCGAGATCAAAACCAAGTGTACGAGCAAGTTATCACCAAACTCTAACTTAAGTGACTTGAATTTTAATGCGAGATTAGACATCTCCATAAAGTACTCCTTTATGTTTCCTTTGCCTTTATAGTTCATGGAGATGAGTTTATCCAAAAGGTTACTCATCTCTGCCTTTTTATTTTTGGCAAAAAAATGTTTTATCTCTTCAATGGATTTCCTTGCACTTTGACCCTCAGAAATAGAGTCTTGAAACGCTTTTGGAAAAGAGCATTTCATGATCATTACACACATAGGTTAGAGTGTTCACACTTCTAAATTTTAACCTCATCGAGGATTTCCACAATAGAAATGGCTTCACCTGAAGTGCCAGATCTAAATCCATACAACCGATAATAATTTCTAAGACTTTCGGACCTTAAAGTTTATCCCATTCAACAATGAGATGTTCTTAATTTGAACAAAAATATTTGCAATACTAGTAAAAGAACAAAACAATTTGCAATCATTCTTGCAATTAAACTCACATTCAACTTTAATACTTAAACGCAAATGATAATGAGACACATCATGAGTTACCTAGCACAACATTAATATTCAGTCTTTGGACCAAAATATTAACTTGAAAGTGTTACACTCAATGTAGTAATCAAATATTGATAATCAGTCCTTTCAAATAATAAATCTTTCTTTGGACTGACTTACTATTCACATGGAAAACCATATGATTATCACATATTTATTGCTACAAGTATGTTTGTAATTTGGGCCAAATAGTAATCTTCCTTTGGGTCGATCACTATTCGCATAAAATCAAAACATATAATTGGTTTGATATTTCATATCAATCACTAATTATACTCTTGTTTATAATGGTCAAATATTGATCATAATGCATGTCAAATAATAAATCCTTCTTTGGACTGATTTATCATTTACATATACAACTTTATAATAATCACATGTTTACCGCCACATGTGTGTATATAATCTGGTCAAATAATAATCTTCCTTTGAGTCGATTAATACTCACATGGATACATATACACACTAGCATTTGATATTTATTATGAACAATTCATACAAAAAAATGTCACTTTGGCGACTTCTTGTTTAATAGATTCACTTAAAAAGTCAAACAATTTTATTTTCTAAAAGAAAAAAACTATTTAGTTGAGTTTGATTCAAATAACCTTAATCCAAAACCTATATTATTTATATCCACATATAAATATATATACATTATAGCCTATTGGTAGTATGACATCATTCTCATCAGAAAGACTGCATTACGAAATCCAATGATGTTCCTTTTGAATTTTCCATAAAAATATATTACCATTTTATACATGAAGCTTTCCAAATAGAAACAACGTTTCAACAATAGCAACCCCTTGATAATACAATCATCCACCAACCAATGCAACAAACTATGGAGTGTTGTAACCATTTAAACAAATAAGTCAAGTAGTCTATTTACTATATAACAAAACAAAAACTCTTGTCACATCAGCTATGGACACATGTCAACATGTCATACAATGTTTACTCTTGCCACATTAGCTAGGGACACATGTTAACACCTTATGTAAAGTTTTGCCTCCAAAAGCTCATTATCTCTTACTATACAACCTTACACACATTTGTTTAAATTTTTTGAACAAAATAACTCATTAAATAAATAACAAAGGAGGGACAAAACGTTCTGCATTTTTTCTCACATTTGTTCTAGTTGTCGTTTCGTTAGGGTGTCTCTTCCTTTCTCAACACATCTACCATCTTCAACTCTCAAACTCCTCGTAACTATGATTTTCTATTCTTCTCACATGTATGATTTTCTATTCTTTTAATTTTTGTATTTGTTGGTAAGTATAATTTATATTATTTCTCAAATTGTGTTCAACAAATTTATGATCTTCAACTCTCAAACCAACTCAGAGGTATGATTTTATTTTTAGACTCTTTCATTTTTTTCATTTGTGGTAGATATAATTTCTTCATCATATAAATTTCACATATTTTAGTCAACAAATATATCATCTTCGACTCTCAAACTCACTCACAAGTATGATTTTCTATTCATTTAATTATTGTCTTTGTTGGTAGATATATTTTATACTATTTCAATTTTTTTATTTTACATGTAAGATTTTCTATTCTTTTAATTTATGTCTTTGTTGGTAGTCGGTAGATATACTTTATACTATTTCTCAAATTGTGATCAACAAATTTATTATCTTCAACTCTTAAAACCAACTCACAGGTATAATTTTATTTTTATACTCTATCAATTTTTTCTTCATTTGTGGTAGGTATAACTTCTTCATCATATAAATTCCACATATGTTATTCAAGAAATCTATCATCTTCTACTTTTAAACTCACTCAATGATTTTCTATTCTTTTAATTACTGTCTTTGTTAGTAGATATATTATATATTTTTATAATTTTTAATTTCTTTGTAGACTCTTTCAATTTTTCTTTTGTTCATAGATATAATTTTTTCAACGTATAAATTTTTGCATCATAATCATTTTTTGACAATGATATATGTTAAATTTTCTCCCCAGTGTGTTTCTTTTCATCACATATTTTATTCAACAAATTTGTCATCTTCAACTCTCAAACTCACTCACGGGTATAATTTATTTTTATACTCTTTCAATGTTTCCTTTGTATACTCTTTCAATTTTCCTTTTGTTGATAAATATAATTTCTTCCACATATAAATGTTTGCATCGTGATTGTTTTTTCTCACATGATGTATGTTAATTTTTTCTCAATGTGTATATTTTTCTCATCTAAAATATGAATTAGTCATGGTCTTTGTTTCAACATTTGTACAAGAGAAAACTCACCTCCACGAACACAATTATTAGATATTGCAATTACTATGTGAGTGTACAAGAATTATGGATTGGTCTTATTATTTGTTTCAGCATTATAGAAGAGAAAACACACCTCCTAGAATATAATGATTAGAAGTTACCATTACTATATGAGTATAAAAAAATAATGTCTTTATTTTTATAATGTGGTTGTCGTAATTCATTTTTAATGTAAAATTGTTCTGGATTTTTGGCATTTGCATATATGGACAAGAATAATGTCATAATTGTTTGGATTTATAATTCTGTTAAATTATTTGCGATTTCCCAATTTTATGCAATTCTCATTATGAGATAAACCATTATAACAGTTTTGGAATATATATTAGTTACCAGAATAATTTATTACCTATTAAATGACATTAATGAACTCATCCTTAAATAATATAATGGATGAGATCCTTATTTTTTAATATATTACTTATTATCATTGTATTATTTAAATATATAGAGCAATCATATTTAAAAGTAAGAAATCAATTGTGAGTATATTCTTATATTAGATTAAAAATGGCTAACGAATCTGGTGGGAAAATGGAAACTATTACGTCCGTTACAATTGAGGTAGTACATGTGAATTCAATGGGTGAGTAAAAAAATAACAAGTATTTTGTTCAAGAGTCCTTGTAGGTTTATGAAAATTGGTTGATTGTTACTAGAAATAAGAAGATCTTTAAGAAAAAATATGTCAATATTAATGAAATTAAATTGGGAGATGTTATCCATTTTCCTCCCTGACCAACGACCAAAGAGAATAATTCGGTTTCAACTATAATGTCTAATTTTAAGGTGACCAAGGAAAAAAATCTAGGTAACCATAAACATGTTACCAATAAGGGTATTATTAGCCTTAATAACAATAACTATAATTCTCATAATAATTTTATTATCAATTCTCGTGAGAACCAGAAGCATGTCATTAATGACACCATAATTAAAGGAAATGTTCACTCTTCTTTCATTAAGGTTATTTCAAGTACAAATTTCATATTTTGAAATTACTAAATAATGTATTATTAGCATTAATAATAACTCTAATTCTCATAATAAACTATTAGTAATTGTACATAATCGTTTCGACAAAAAATATAGTAACATTAGTCTGTATTAGTTAGAGTCATATTATTTATTGTTTCTTTACAATTCTCATAACTACGTCATTCTCTATCTAATGACATATACATTTGTTAATTTTGATAATCCAATAAATGTCATAGTTCATAGTACTTATCCAAATCTATAATATCATTAAGAAATGAAAAGTTTTTATAAACAATGACAATAATTGAATCCACTATTGAAATTATTGATCAAATAAATGAGTATGTTTTGAGTTTAATTTCAAGTAAAGATATTTATAATCCAATTCAATCAGTTATTAAATTGTTGATGCAAGTATTTTTAAACTTAATAATATTAGGTGGTGAAGAAGAACACAACAATTCTGATTTTATTGATATGTGTATGCTAATGAGGGTCAAACATTCAACATATTAACTCATCAATTTTTAAACTCATTTACAATTTTTTTGTTTTCCACATAATAAAATTAAGTTCTTCCACACTATGATATTGTATATATTTAAACTTTGTCAAGTTGAACAATGAGAGATATTAAATTTTGAAGGATATATCAATTTCAAAATAAGAAAACTTTAAATTATTTCTTATACTTCGAGATACAATCCACATGTAATATGTATATTCTTAACCATGTGACAAAAAATATTATCATGTGCAAATGCACAAGTAACTTGCTAGTATATATAAAACAAGACATGTTCACATAATAGACTCATCACAAGATACGTGGCACAACATCATTTTCTAGTCTTTGGATAGAGAAATTAATTTGTAAGTGGTACTCTCAACATAATGATCAAATATTAACAATTAGTTCTATCAAACAATAGACTTTCTTTGGACCGACTATTATTCACATGAAAAAACTTTATATTTGTTACATATTTATCATCACAAGTATGTTATTATTTAGCAAATTGTGTCTTCCTTTGGGCCGAACGCAATTCGCATAAATAATCTCATACTCTTATGTGTAATTTTAATCAATATCAACAATAGAGGTTACTTTGGTAACATAATGCATCAATTAATTTAAAAATAATTACTAGACAAAAAGAAAACAATATGGGTCCATTAAAAAATTATGATCTTGGTATTAAAACATTCAGATTTGATATCTTTTATGATTACCAAATCTAATCCCATAATATTCCAAAACAATATATATATATATATATATATATATATATATTGGTTCAAGTGGTACATGCTTGATTTCCCTTAAGCAAGAACCCGGGTTCGAGTCTTGTGGATGGAAAAAATGCCCGTTGGGAGAGTTAGCCCCACTTACCTGTGGATGTGCCCGGCTCGGACAGGATTGCCTCCAGTGCGAGGATACCTGTGGGAAACCAAAAAAAAAGAGATACAAGTCATCATCGAAATTCCAAAGCGAATATACTTTAACACATGTTGCAATGATTCATAATATAATTTACCCATAATTCAAATAACCGGAAGTGGATAAAAGTTATCCTCATTATTCATAAATACCAAATTTTTATAACCAATAGCGGAAACATCAAAATCCCTAAATTTAAAAGTTAGGGTTCATAAAAATTGGGGGAAAATATCTTTAATGGAGAATCATAAAATTCAGAACATTTAGTTGTGATACAACTTGTTAAATATTTCCTGATGTTTGGTGAAATATCAATCCCAGGATCTTGAATCTCATGATTCTCACACATAATATAAAACAAGGATACAAAATCATACATGAATCCCTAAATTCATGTTCTCTGATCTACTACTTTGATATACCTTTTGAGAGAGGTTTGGTATGATGACATTCCGCAACCCAATCTTTAATTCATTTTGGGATCTTCGTTTTCTCTCTGATGGGTAGATGTGAAAACTATTTGTGATTTTGGTGTATTGAGGAGCATAATCGTTCCTTATGTGTTAACTTATAGGGTTCTCATTATCTCTTATAGGTCAACCGTTTAAGTATTCACTCATCTCATATTCGTTATCAATATTTTAGAAGTTCTATTAGTTATCAGAAATTAGTCACTTATTTTGTAACTCAAAATAAATAGCCAATACAATTGTATTAAATATATGATACCCACCTTAATTAAAAATTATGAATTTCTGATGAAATCTGGCCCTTTAGAATTAATTAATGAGCGTCACATTTTATTTTTGTTTTCAACACTAATAGCCATGTTAGTAATCTTGTTTAAGTCGTTTTAAAAATTGGACTACAATCTTATATGATCACATTAAGTTTGTGCTAGAAATCTCTTATTATCCTAGACCTAATATCATTTGTTCCGACTAGTGATTGTTTTAGAAGTAGACAAGTATAAGGTTCGTGTTTGTGATAGATAGGGCATAGGACTTCATTAGCTTCAGAGGTTGCATTGTGAGAATTAAATAACACATGTGAGATAGTGCATTATGAAAGAATATATTATCTGATAAGAATAGCCAATAAAATCAATAACTAATGTAATGAAATACATGAACTGGCACAACATGGGTCCAGAAGCTTTCCTTCCTAAGCCGGTAAAGCATAAAGACAATGTGTACTCCCTGCAAAAGTAGAACAACAAAAAATGGAAAAAGGGTCAACTTTCTTTATGCTGCCAACTAGCAAGTGCTACCCAACAAAAGTGATTGATTCTGTCTGTTTCCTAACGAATATATGTGTCATTTGCTTACTCAAATTTGCAATTAGTGTAATGTTTATGCAATTGATGTAAAGATTTATACATATTCTGTCAATTATAAATCCGTCATTCATTTTTATTACTTGTATTTAAAAGTTAATGGTGATTAAATATGAATGGTCGATGATGCAATGACAACGTAAAAAAGTATTGAAGTGGTACATACATTTTTTTTTCTCATTAGTTATTAGATATGTTAAAAAAAATAAAGTCTACATGTAATCTTAATGAAAAAGTATAACAAGGGTTATAAAAGACATACAAAAAATGGGATTTATATATGATACTGGTTAACAAGTGCTAATACATTCTTTAATTATGAAAGTCCTATGTTTTTTTATAAAAAATAATAATTTTATACTATAAAAATATACTCTAGGTGGCAGTTGGCAACCTATATGAAAAAGTATTGAATGGATGAACCAAGTTGGCCAACCACATTATGATTATAAGATCTAAGATAAAATGTGTAAATTTCCAGCTTGCATCTATCATCTATCCATCAAAACATGGAACATTGATGACTATTGATATGCTCTTTGTGACATGGGACTATGATAATTCCAATAGTAAGGGACAAGAAAAGTGAACATTAATAATTGATATCTTCTTGGTTTTACCTTTTCTCTTTTCACACTATGCCTTTACTCTTTCTTCTCTCCACTGTTATGGTGTCTTTGGATTCTAACTGAAAAAATCTTCAAAACTTCAACATTACCAGCTCCATCAGCAATGGCACCAAAAGGGATAAATAAGGACCAAAGGAAAGGCATTTCTCCTGGATTAATCAAACAAAAGTGATTATAAATTTTCTTAACTAAAGTTCACATACAATGTAGGGAGTTAATCAAAAAATATATCTATCTCACTACTATTTGAACACATTTATAAGTTTATTGCCAATGAAAATAGAGGTTAAAAATAATTGATCTTAACTAGAATTACAGAAGCCTAGAAGTTAAGTAACACAATGAAATTTATGAGGAAAAAACTTTTAATTTGTTTAAAGTGATATATGCTATAAATAGAAATGTAATGCTAACATTTTTCTCCTGATTTCCATCCATTGTGAGATGCATCCGATTGATCAGTCTTATGATGTGAGAATTGGTTTATATCTCATATGCATGGATTCAATATAAACTCATACATTTACTAATACCTTGAAGACTAAACCATAATTTTATTTTGAAATTGTAAGCACTCGTCAAGGTATTTTGAAACTAGGAAATTTTCCTGATTTTTGTTATTAAATGTCAAATAGGTCCATATGATAATAACAACCACTTAATGATAATTTCCAGCACTAAAATTGGCAATTCCTATAATTAGCCACTAATCTAACATATGCTTACAGTTATAGACTTATAGTGACTTAAATGATGATTTGCTTTGTTTTCAACCTCAACTATAGTAATATCAAGTGAACTTAATACTTGAAAAGTAAAAAACAGCAGTGTTAGTGTTACTAACCGGTGAGGTAGCAGAAGAAATGTTCAAATAACCGCTGGAAGAGCTAGTCGGCAATGGTGGCGTACCAGTGTTGATAGTAGCACCACCACCACTACTATTGCCAATGGCACCACTTGTTGAAGAAGGCAACCCAAGTGCATAAGCAGGACTACCATCAGGCTTAAACAATCCGTAATTCCTCTCCGAAGTAGGCCCGGGCTTCATGTTCTCATTAAACAAAGCAAATACATAAATATTCAAATCTGAATTAGGCCTCATTGGTGTTCCCTTCCTATTTCCCTGCGCCACCAGCTTTATCAAATTCCCATTGTACCTCTTTGCATTATCAATCGTAGCACCCGCTTCATCATTGTCCCCTTTAGAGGGCCAACCAGTTTCTGAGATATGAACTGGTAACTTTCCATAGCCCAACGAACCGAGAGCTGAATAAACTGCATCAATCTGTGCGAACAACATGTTATCATAGTGGAGGTTTGTGGAAGAGTCTACTATTCCTTGGTTTGGTTGGAAGAGGACATAGTCGAGTGAGACTTGTTTTGGATTGGCCTTGTAGGCGAAGTAAGGATATGCATTGATGAGAAAAGGCGATCCGGTTTTGGCTTGAAAGCTTAGGATTGGAGTTAGGCATGGAGTCAGGTCTGGACGGAATGCTCCAGCAGAAGGTGGATATGAGGTTTGAAGAACTGCCAATGAGTGAGTGGTGGTGACCGTAACCTGGCAAAAAGTAGGACAGAAAATAAAGAATTGAGATAGAAGTATAATGTCGAATTCTGTTAAATGCCGAAAAGTTTCCAAATAAACTTGTCACACAAGATGTAATCATTCACATGAATCATGCAAATTAGTCAATCAATTTAAAATGCAAATTGGAGGCTCTGAATATCTGGAAACAAGAAAACAATTCAGATGCTAATCAGTCAAATCCAAAACCAATATCAGTTGATTTGAGTCATAACTTATAAGATCTTGTTATCTCATGATGAATCTATCAAAGAGTTTTACTACCTTAATGAATCTTTCAGCTGGGCTCGAAATCATCAGAGTTCAATGTCAATTTCAAAAATTCAAGGTCTCATTCAAAGAAAATCAAATTTCTGCTCAGATCAATTGCATCTAAACTTCCCATATCTACATAATCGTACCACAAGATCAATTGCATCAACTGCTAAAACTGCAGCTGGCTTAAATCAAAACCAAGCTGCGATTTTGCTTTATCTCACAATCACATTTTTTTAATTCTTTGTTGTCTACAAACATGGTAATCATAAGCTTAATATAAAGCTAAATCTTAAACTAAAACCTTGCTGCAATCAATTATAGTAAAAGAAACCAATTCCTATACAACCAAACCTGTTTATCAAGACCGAGATTTTGAAGAGCAGAGTGAACACTCTGCATAGCCGGAAGCAGCGAAGAAGTGAGATCAGTATCATTAAAAGTAAGCACTTCATTCCCAACAAAGATACAAGTTATATTAGTATGAGGTAGATAAGGTTGTAAATTAGAACTGATCCAAATTTGAGCTTGTTTCGTATCTCGCATTTTTGACATGAACTCATTCCCAAGTCCAACCATAATTTCCACTCCTGTGTTAGCAAATGCTTTAAGAACTCGAGGATCGGCGTCGTAGAGCTTCACCTTTGTAGCTCCAATTGATCTCACCAGTGGCACCACATCGTCCGGTGTTGGTAGGTTGTTAGCTATCTGGCCGTAGTTGATCCCGATCGAGGATGCATTCATTGAACCAAATACAAGAACTAACATCAAAATAAATTTGTTAATCCGTGATTAGATGAACAACAAAGCGAGAAGTGAGTCTCAAACTGTATCTCAAATTATGTGTTGTAACAATGACAATGAATCAAAAATAGACAAAACAACAAATTTTTTAATTTTTTAATTAACATGACATAGTTTGGGACACAGTTTGTGATAGATTGTTGTCCATGACAAAGTGTGTAAACTTGATGCTTACCTGTAATAATAAATAAGAGGAAGGAAGAAGAGGAGTTAAGATCCATAGAAGTTTTTTATATTTGTGTTAGTGGAAATGAGTATTTAAGTTAATGAGTGAATGTATAATGAAGAAGAAGAGAATGGAGATAGAAAAGTGAAAGGTGAGGAATAAGATGCTTTGTAACGGAATGTAGCAAGTAACTAGGAAGGCTCCAACGTCTACTTTTATTATCTTTGTTGGGAGAAAAGAAAATTTAAAAGAAAGAGAGAAAAGTTTGGGTGAGGGGTGAGGAGTGAGGATGATAGAGCTTATGAGAAAGTGTTGAAAATATGTGTATCAGATCTTGGGAGGTGGTCAGATACACAAAAACTGCTAATCAAAGAAAGAGGGTGACACTCCCAATTACTTAGGAGTTATGACATTTTTCACTAACTAGTTGGAGGGTACAAGTTAATAAATGATATAGAGTGGAATATAATTAGACTAAAATAACTTTAGGTTTAAGAGTGGAGATCTTCAATAATATTATTTTTCCTTTCTATATCAACCGGATAAATTCATGACAACTAATAAAATTAGGCTAATAATTTTTTTATTAGCAACTAATATTCATGACAATTAATATAACTTTGTATATAGAGATAAAAAATAGTGGTATAGAAGATCTCCATTCTACCTTAAATAAAAAGGGGAATACAAGATGAAAAACAAGAATAATAAAGTAGTAAATAAGAGTATAATATGAAAGTGAATTGAGTTTATAAAATATTAAAAAATTGTAATAACATGAAAAAAAATCAAAATATCACAATTTTTGGAAAGGAAGGAATAACTTTAGAAGAAAAAAATGTATGATTTTTATATATTGTTGATGTATCACCTATTTTTATATTTAATCATTATTAACTCTTTGAAAAAAAGGTAATCTAATTAAATGGTGGATGATGTAGTTAATATATATAAACTTGAGAAAAAATATATACACCGATGATGTAAGAGTTTTATTTACTATCAGTTCATTATTCATCATTCGTTTTCAATTTTTGTTGATTCTTCAGAAAACACAATACAAATGAACAGTGAATAATATATTAATTATGTGTAATCCTTACTTCATAGTGAATAGATATTACTATATGATACATAAATATTTTACTATAACTATAGATAGTGTGAATAAATAAGTCAAAATGACAATGATATTACTTTAACTATAGGTAGTGTGAATAAATAAGTCAAAATGACAATGATATTACTTTAACGTTAACTAAGTGTATACTTTTCTAAATGTGTGGTTTTGCTCCATGAGTGTTGAATTTATTATCTGAAATTATGCAAATGTCTTGTTGGTAATAATATTATTTTCTGATAAAGTTATGCTTACTGATTTGATATTTTCTTCTTAGAGTTAGAGCATATCTAACCGAACAACATTAACAAGCTAGCAATAACGTGATGTATTTCTTATCAATTCACTTATATCACGGCACGGTTTTTCCCACTTCATATTTTATTTTTATTCTCCTTATCACCTCTTAGGAATTCATATACTCTATATTTCACCCCTTATCACCTTCTCACTGCACGTTTTACTTTGTTGAATTGTCACTATATTATTCCATGATTCATCATCTACCTTTTGTGAAGAACTGTTACAAGTTACAACCTGCTTTATTTTCTTAAGTGATCTCGAAAAATAAATATAGATGAATCAGGGGGAAAAGATTACGAATATAGGCTATATTATCACTTTAGTTAAGCCTATATTATCCCTTTTTTTTCATCACAAGGAATCTATGCAGCCTATAAAAGACCAGCCACTCTACGTGTATCAAATCAACGAGACATGGTTAGTGGAAGTTAATTTAACTTTTTTTTATGGTAACATCAACTATATTTCTCGAGTAAGAAATTAATCTTTGGTAGGGTATAAGGTTATTTCTCACAATAAATGTCACTCTAGAAATTTGATTTTTTAATATTTTTATCTTTTTAGAGATCTAGTGAGACTTTATACTACTAAAGTGACATCTTATTAGTAGAAGTTAATTTAATTAGATTAAAAATGTGTAGGACTTAAAGAATTTAACATGGAATACTACTCAAATAAGGAAAAAAATTATGGAACCATCAAGTCCACCTAGATTGAAGTTTTTGCAATTCAATTGTGAAGTGCATTAATTGTGCCAGCTGAAGAAATAAATTTTCTATGCAATGGCAAATAAATTTTAGTCCACAAATTTACTAAAAGTAATGGTATATCCTCAAGGATGAATATGGATCAGGTTGGGCCACTAAAGATTGTCTTTATATGATACTAAATATTGGATGAATCATTTTTTTTGAACTTGAACTTGACTTTATACTTGAAGCTAACTCAATCTTAAATGACAATTGGGACAGTCTTTGAACTCATACCTGACTCTAGTCATGAGTAAATATAATGTATACCCACTTTAAATAAAGTTTTCTCGATATTACATATTAGTATGTTTATGTAATTTGTAACACCGTGTTTTTCCGAGCACGTTTAATTAAGTAATTAGTTGTTAATGAATTAATTATATAAATTAAGCAGTAATGTTTTAGGCTAAACCTCAGTTAAGTTTTAGTCTTGTATTATAATATTCTTGCTTACACTATTTTTTCAAGATTTTTGAAAAATAAAAGTTTCCGAGACGATTTCGGGTCGTTTTATCGAGTTTTCACCCCGTTTTTGAGTTCCGTAACTCGGAATCGAATTCCGATTTCGCCGTTGGCTTCAAAATATTATTTATAGTCAAAATAGATACCAAATTTGTCCATAACTCATCTCTAGGTATTTTTCACTTTGAAATTCAAGTTTCGACGTTGCAGGCAAAAAACCTAAATTGGTAGATCGTATATTTCCGGATGAAGTTATCCGGTAATACTCAGGCACGACTTCAATTGCGAAATCATATCGCGTCAATCAAGTCGGAGTATTAATCACATCATGGGTCAATGACTTCTCAAACAAGCAAAGTCAAAGCTTCCATAATCCCCTAAATCACTCATCAAATCTCCTCACTCCACTACCATTAGACACATCACCTAAAATAGCCTAAAACTATATTGTCTCTCATTAATTTTAAGATTTGAGCGAGTGTGAGACTCTCCTATAAATACCTCACCCCATCCTCTCATTTTTTACACTAATTCTCCTAAAGAAAGTTCAAGTATTTTTTCTCTTTTTCTCTTCTCCATTTTTCTCTACATACACAATGAAAAAATCATGATCTCTTAGTATGTTATTCATGGAGTTGAGTTTATGTTTGTTTTCTTTAAATATTTTGTAAGTCATGACTAAAGGGGATGATAATAAAATCATATGAACCTTTGTGTAGTTTTTGATTTATGTAAAACTTAAAATTTCTTCCTTTTTCCTAGATGGAAAAACTATATCTTTGGACAAAGTTAGATGAGTTTATTTGCTTTAGAAATATTGGAAATTATTGTTAGTATGTGAATGTGTTTAAAGGTGATGATTTGAACATCAAATGAATATGTATTGTGTTTAAGAAAAGTTTATGTCTATTCTTGAAAGTTCAAAATGTTTATGAGTTTTTGTTGAAAAAAATTCATTTTTAAAAGGTATTATGTCTAAAAGGTTGTTTAACATATGTTATTCTTCGATTTCCAAGTTAAAGTAACGATTTAGGATAAAAAATGATTTATTAAAGTCTTGACTTCATAAACTTAAAGTGTTATGAAGTTTTGGATAGTAAAGTAGTAAAACTGTTAACTTATGATTTATAGTTCATGACTATGAAATCAACACCTATTAACCCTTCACGTTATCCTAAAATTTGGAGCTGTTGTGATGATCATAAAATTAGCTGTGTTTTCTTTAGTAGCACACTTTAAATGAGGAGATTGACCTAAAAAGTCTTGACTTTATAAACCTAAAGTGTTATTGTAACGCCCCGAAAAATACTCTTTATTTATTACGCGGAAAAGTGAGTAAATTTTTTTTTGAATAAAGAGATATAAAATTGTTTCCTTTTTAAAAACTTTTCTTTTCCGGGACATCACTTTAAGTAACATATAACGCGGAAATAAAAACTGGTTACCTAACGGTATCTGAAATGATACAACATTTCCTGAATATACATCTTCATAGATATAAAAGATCATAAGTACTTAATATACATATCCAACAAGAAAGGGCAGAACAATTAATCATCGCCAAAAGACACTAAACAAAGACATGAACAAACTGAAGCCGTCAGTGTTTCAAAAGTCACAAAATGATAAGCAACTCCCAGTGGCTAACTCCAAAGCTAGGGTACTGCCTCCCCTCAATTCCGCATGCCCCCTCCTGGAACATCACGGACGGGTATCTCCAAATCCGAGCAAAGCTGTCTACTTGACGAGCACACGTCCGAAACGCAAGCAATAGAAAAGAAGAGAAATAGAGATAGTAAGACATCTAATGAACATAAATTCATTGACGGCGTGGACTTACTCAGAATATTACACCCAGATATGAAAAACAGTTCATATATATAACATATTACATTATAACTCATCAGTTGTTCTCGTAAACAATTATCCAATCCACATGAGTAATATAACCAAACTCATCAATTGTTCTCATAAACAATTATCTAATCAACCTATATAATGTAAACAACAGACCAGACTCATCAATTGTTCTCATAACAATTATCTAATCAACCTATGTAATGTAAACAACACTTATTCCCATCAATATCATAATTCACCATTTATCAACATAAGCCATAAGGTATCAACATACATTTCATAAACAAATATCGTAACCATAATTAATAATATGTGCATAATGTTAATGATGCATGATGTTTGTAACTCAAATGTGGGAATCCACTTCCACAAGTGCAATATATGCATGTTATGTCATGATCATTCACCTTACACCAATATCCTCCCACTAACCTAGTCGGAAATAAATCAAGAGTACAGGTCCTATACCAAACCACTTTGTACGCACCCGAAATAACATATCCTCGCGGGGAAGTAAAAATAGATCGATCGGTTCCCTCAGGAACAGTCCTACCCGGACCTAGGTCGTACAAACGCTTTCTGGGCATCCCTCTCATTGATCCAGATTGCAAAGAGGGGTTGTCAGAGATCGTCTAGTTTGGCCTGTGAGAACTGTCCGATCCAACAGGGTACCTCCCCAAGAATACAAGGGACTCACCTCACCTAGACTCTCCCTCAAGACATTGTTGACGAATCACCGTCCAACAATACCGTCCCTCTCAACATCACGGTGCTCTAAGTCATCTCGTCAATTTCCTCTCCACTACTCTATTTTTAACCATATGCATTATGAACGCTAACCGCAGTTAGATGATTAAATATTTTAATCATTATTTGCCATGTTCGGCCCACCTTAAGTCATCTCCCTCAGGAATGCTTCTTGTGGGTCCCGATCTTACGTTAACACGTAATACAAAGGAAATACATCCCACCACTACGACCATCACTGAATACCCTGGACGGTCCCAGACCAAGCCACTTACGGTCAGACGATCTCGCTCCGTGGTATCACGTATCCTTTTCTGGGCATCGCCCTAAATCATACATCCTTCTCGGAATACATTCTTTAAAATTAATTTCCGAGTTTGACTATTTTATTCCAACACCTTGAATACTTTACTTTTTAATTCAATTACGGTGTTATACCAAAGTAGTTTATATCACATACCCATACTAGGGTTATTACATACTCAAACAATCAATCCAAATAGTCAATCACAATCACTGTCTCTCGCCCAAGCGAGGACCCTTCGCTCAAGCGAAAATTCAATCAACAATACCATTTTAAAACTGGGCATCTCTCGCTCAAGCGAGACATCATTAAAATCCTGGTTTTTTTTTCCTGCCCAAGCGAAGCTTTTGCTCGCCCGGGCGAGAGATTTTCCAGAATTTCATCGAAATCCTGGGCTTTCTCGCCTAAGCGGGACCCTTGCTCGCCCAGGCGAGGCTTGCTCGCCCAAGCCAGACTTTGTCGCCCGAGCAAGGGAGTTCCAGAAACAAACCTTCCCATCGCCTAGTCCTCGCCCAAGCGAGACTGTGCTCACCCAGGCGAGAGTTTCTCGCCCAAGTGATAGGGACTTGGACAGAATACCAACTTTTGCCCTTTTCGACAACCGAAACACATTTGAACTTAGTTTTTCAAACACCTGCACTCAGAAAAGTTTCCAACAACATTCATATACAATATTCAACATATTTCATCAACAATCATATATATTCAAAACATTCAAACATACAAAATCTTGGGTTTCTAAAAACCCAATTTAACTCCAAAACCTTTGAGATGGTTTAGGAGATCCGGGTGTCATATTCAGACACCACTATGTCACGATGTGTTCTCTCTCACATACACTATTCAATACATTTCCTCAACAATCACATATATTCAAAAGCATCCAAACATAAAAATATTGGGTTTCTTAAAACCCAAGTTAACTCCAAAACCTTTGAGATGGTTTAGGAGATCCGGGTGTCATATTCAGACACCACTATGTCACGATGTGTTCTCTCTCACATACAATATTCAATAATGAAGCGTGCTTTAACTCGTCAACTAAGGGTGGTTTGGATTCCAGGTTCGAACACCAAAATCTTCGTAACTACCACAATAAAAATCCGTTAGTTTCCGATATTTCTAAAATCGTTACTAAATACTTAAAATCATTTC
>NC_032016.1:4294919-4298034 GCF_001865875.1 Lupinus angustifolius
CTGATTTAAGACATTCTTTGATAAGCTTACCACTTTAAAGTAAGTTATTCAAAGTATCATTTAAGAGTTTTATGAGGCATCCATATACTCATAAACTTTAACATCCTTTTTAACAAAAGTTTCTATTTTTCTAACTTGTTCTAAGCCATGGTTTAAGGCTAAAAACAACTAGAATATACATACATTCTCATTTTTCCAAAATACTTCCTAAAGGTTCCTTTGATTTCATCATCATCCCCTTTGGCTAAAAACTTATAACAACTCCATGAACGCAAGTTGTTCATGGTTTTTATAACAACTCCATGAACACAAGTTGTTCATGGTTTCAACAAAATATTTTCATAAGTTCAAGAACATCCTCATTTTCGGTTTTGAGGAGAAAGTGAGTTAGAAAGCGTTTTAGAAAATTTCAACGGTTGAATATGTTTTTGACATACTCATGAACAACATACTTAAATCTCATCAACATCTATTGGTTGGATGTTGAGAGATCAATGATTGGAGATGGAAGAAACATATGAGAAAATGAGAGAAAAAGATGAAGAGAGGGTTTTACCTTCTCTTGAAAATTTGGAAATGAGAGAGTGTGAGAGTGAATTGTGAAGTGTGTAGTGTTTAATGAGAGAGGGAAATCAGATTTCCCTCTAGGAAATCATTACAAAATCTCATAGGGTGACTAATGGTGATTTCATGAGATTGAGTGATGTGAGGTTTGCTTTATGGAAAGTCAAATCTCACATCCCAATGCGAAATGATCACCTCGTGGACACGTGCGATAAACCTTCCCGAGTATTATCGGCCAATACTCAATCGGGTATTATAAATCGCCTGATTCTAATATCTGATTAGAATTTCGGATTTCGGCATTCCGAGGAAAAAATATTTAGCAAATAGTTATGGACCAGATCAGGGTCTATCTTGCCTCGTAATGTGATTACGAAGCCAACGGCGCGATCGGACTTCGATTCCGAGTTACGAAACTCAAAAACCACTTTTTGCGCCGTACCGAGTGGATTTCGGCCCCGACAGTGGTTCAGAACCGACTATCTCTGAAAATTACCAAAATTTACCACAAAATAGGAAATAAAATTACAAGACTAAAACTAAACTAGAGTTTTGTCTAATTCTTTACCGAAAATTCCCAGAAATTCATTTTCGAATCTTTAGTAGCATACTTTAAATGAGGAGATTGACCTAAAAAGTCTTGACTTTATAAACCTAAAGTGTTATGAAGTCTTAGATAGAAAAATGATTTAAAAGTGTTGATCTTGGTTAGGTTAGCTTATTTTAAAGTGGTAAGATTGACTTAAAAAGTCTTGATTTAAATGTATTGATTTTGTTTTAAGTTGACTTAATTTAAAATGGTATGTCTAGCTTAATAATCTTACTTAAAAATGTTAATATTAATAAAAAAAAATTACTTGCAAAAGATAAGTTTTATGAATAGTTATCATTACCGGAAAAATGTAATGAAGTGAAAATACATGTCTAGAAAAGTTTTGTCTAAGGAAAGACTTTGTATTTAAGTGTGTCTTTACGACCCACCTCTCTTTCGTGGGAACTAACATGGTGTATATCCATAGATTATGACATAATTACGTTATAAGTTTTGTTAAAACTTTACTTTAGAAAGTGTTGTTGTGTTGTAAGACTTTCAATGAAAAATGATGATTCAAGAAATACATAACCTTGAATCGAATGGATGAAAGCGATTAATTTCATTTTAGATTGGAAGTTTTATTTTCGAGTAAAATGTTATTTCGTAAGAATAATAATTATCAAAGTGACCTAATTAGCATTATTTTGATTTTGGCGTGATGAAGAGTTCGAGAAGATACCCAACGAATTAAGCTCTCCTAAAATCGAGGAAACAATTTGCACGACACACTCGGGTGAGGGAGAAAACATCATGACACAGTGGTGTCCGAATATGCTTCAGAACCTCCAAACTCCTTCACAAGTTTGGAGTTGTCTTGGGTATTAAAAAGCGTGTACTTAATCAATTGTTTGTTTTGTTTGGATTAAGTACATCAATATTTCTTATGCTGAATTATGTTAGATTACGTTTATGTATGAAGATGTCATGATTATTCATGTTTAATATTGCTCTAATAACTGTTCTAAGAATTATATGTATGAGATAATTGTTAAATTGAAGGCTTAAAAATATGTATTATAAATGATAAAACTTTTCATTGAGAAAAGAAATTTAACTAAGTTTTAGACTTTTCTCGCTTGAGCAAGACAGCTCTCGCTTGAGCGAGAAGTATCTAGAGAAAACGAGTTTTCTCGGTTGGGCGAGACAGCTCTCGCTTGAGCTGAAATATGCACAAAGAAAACTGATTGTTTTCTTGCTTAAGCGAGATAACTCTCGCTTGAGCCACAAGTGCCTTATAAAAATGGTGATTCCATCGCTTAAGCAAGACAGCTTTCGCTTAAGCGAGAGGGCTCCATACAGACAAGACTTCTGAAGTCGTCTAAACGATAACTCTCACATGTGCGAGAGTCTAATGGCATTTTTGCCATCAAGACTTCATTCACTTCTAATCTTATTCAATAAAACATAAAACACTTATATTGGAGATAATGTTCTTTCAATAAGTAAATGTTGTAAAGATGAATAATTATATAAAATTCTTGGAAATGATATAAAGAAGAGTTGCCATATCTAAAGTGATGTATGTAAAGAATTGCATGGTTAAGGACGAGACCCGCAAGTGTTATATTATGCATGTAACACCGCGAATTTTACGATTTTGAACTATAAGATTTTATTAATATTTTTATTAATTATATATTCGAAAATGAATTTCTGGGAATTTTCGGTAAATAATTAGATGAAACTCTAGTTGAGTTTTAGTCTTGTAATTTTATTTCCTATTTTGTGGTAAATTTTGGTAATTTCGGAGACAGTCGGTTCTGAACCACTGTCACGGTCGAAATCCACCCGGTACGGCTCAAAAAGTGGTTTTTGAGTTTCATAACTCGGAATCGAATTCCGATCGCACCGTTGGCTTCGTACTTTCATTTCGAGTCAATATAGACCCTGAATACACCCATACCTATTTTCTAAATATTTTTCACTCGGAATGCCGAAATCCGAAATTCTAATCGG
>NC_032016.1:4298134-4340633 GCF_001865875.1 Lupinus angustifolius
GCTGAGTTAGTTTGTATGAACTAAAGATGACTTAACCGTTTATATGCATTGTGTTATTCAGGAAATTGTGAATCAGGTTAAGTTATCATTCGATAACGATAAGTTGATTTTCCGCATTTGAGTTACTTAAAGTGATGTCCCGGAAAATGAAGGTTTTAAAAGGAAACAATTTTATACATCTCTTTATTCAAAAAAAAATTTACCCATTTTTCCGCAATGTTTTTTAGAAGTATTTTTCGGGCCGTTACAATGCCCACACAACGAGATCGTCTAATCGTAAGAGGCTTGGCTTGAGAGCCGTTCAGGGTGATTCAATGATGGTTTGTAGTGGTGCTGAGGTTTATTCTATGTGGTTTAAATGTTAAGATCGGCTCCCATTAGAAGCATTACCGATGGGAGATGTCTTAGGATGGGCAGATCGTTATAAAAGATGGATTAAAAGATTTAATTTTCTAACTTCGGTTAGTGTGCATATTCATTGTGAATAATGAATTAGTGGAGAGGAACGGGAGACGAAAGAGCCCCGAGATGTTGTGAAGGACGGCGATGGTGGTGATTCGTCAGCAAAGTCTTGAGGGAGAGTCTAGGTGAGACGAGTCCCGTATATTCCTGGATGAGGTATTTTGTTGGATCGCACAGTGCTCACAGCGCAAACTAGACGATCTCTAACAACCCCTCTTTGCAATCAGGATCGATGAGACGGATGCCCAGAAAGTGTTTGATACGACACCGTCCTGAAATGGATAGTTCTGTTGGAACAAATCGATCACATATATATCCTTGCGAGGAATAAGTTTTGGTGCGATCAAATCGGCTTGGTATGGGACCTGTCAATTATTTCTGAATAGTTATTGAGAGGATAATGGTGTAAGGATGATGGACATATGCATAGCATGCATACATGGTATTTATCGATATTGATTCTAACATCATAAGTTTTATACTTCATTCATCATTAATACATGCTTGTATGGTCATATGATATATTTGTACTTGTTCTTTGTCTTGGGAGTGATATTATGTGTAATTTCACGACGTCAGTGATAAGTTTTTCATTAGATGTTTTACTCCTTCTCTTTCTTTCTGGTATACTCGTATACATCCATGTTTAGATGGACAGATCGGCGATGATCAGGGGTACCAATTTACCATGTCCCAGGAGGGGGCATGGAGCGTTGAAGGCAACAGATACACCTACACTGGTCCCTATGACCTGGAATTAGATCTCGTATGTGGTGGTTCTGTGTTGCATCTTCCGACATATTACGTAGTTTAGGAAGCATCGTTCCGTACCTGCCGGTCCATCCGCACTAGCTGAGGTACAAGGCAGATCGGAGGTTGTTAGGACCTAGCCCCAACCGAGATTCTCATCTACTGACTCAACGCCAAGAGGGACGGAAGGAGCAGGCATGTAGGGGGTACACCATGGACCCTTCGATGGATTAGGCAGCAGATGAGGTGGTGGAGGATGAGGATGATGACTATGTAGAGTTAATTTGCATAGAGGATTCGGTGGAGGTTATAGAGATCTCTTCAGACTCGGAGATCGAGGAAGACCCGAGTGAGGTTTCCAGTGCACCACCAGTCTAGGAGCTCCTTTCTTTCTTTTGATAGGGAACTTGTGTAGGGTACTTTTGTAATGCCAACGCCCTCGACATTATTTTATTTTTATTTGTATTTTTAGTCTTTGTTAGGGGCGAAAAATAGACTTCACCTTGTATTTTGTAAACCATTATGTACGTATTACAAATTCAAGAATTGATTAATGAAAAGTATTCAGAAAAGAATTGTGTTTCGTTCAATTACATTTTAAGTATTAAGAAATTATTTCCGCAAAGGTTTGAAAATGTGACGTCTTGAAAGAGAATAGATAAAATGGAAAAAATGATTTGTAAGTTATATGTTACATAAAAGAAAAAAAAATTACCCATTTTTCCAAGACATTAAATATAGTAATTATGAAATAATAGAGAGTTACTCACAAAGAACAATGCGCTAGTGTGAGAAATGAAAATAGTTAATATAAATTGCTGAATCTTAGTAAATGGTCAAGATTAAAAAGATACATGCATATGAATATCCAATAACTAAATTTTAATCATAATCATATGTGATTGGTTATAATGCCCAAATTTATTATTCTCACAGTTTTTATATAAGAACTATTCTCAATTGAGTCACTCCTTGAAATGATTTAAGTATATGATTAAAAATTAGAGAAACAATCATATTTTTGACCAAATAATTATAATTGATTTGCACACAATTAAATAGAAACATATACAAACATAACAAGTGAGTAACCATTGACGGACATGATCAAGTTTGTCCCCTATCCGACCTAAATATTATTCAGGTCTAATTTTTGAACTGAATCTGACCATGACCTGACCCAATTCAAGGCCGGTCATAATCGAGTCAAACTAGGTAAGCGGATAGGGTCAGATCCTACTCACTCCTACCTCTAAGCTCCATCTAAATCATCATACACAAGAAAATAACATATATAACTTGTAAATCAATTATTAATAAATAAAATATTATTTTATGATATATGCCACTTTCTCGTAGATATGAGAATTTAATAGAAAAATAATAGTATGTAACACTATAACGAATAATAAGAGTTACTAGGTATGTTTCAGTAAAAATACATTATTTTTACATTGTATTTAGCATCTCCAATGATTGTATTAATTTGTGACATAAGTTAATGAAACAATTAAATGAGAGGACGAACCAAGCCCTATCAATTTTCGGACGTTTGACCAGCCATGACCGGCCAGACCAACCAGGTCTAGGCACAACGCTGTAGTTATTCTTGTAACAGGGAAAACTTAAATATACATCTTCACTATTTCCACTTAAAATCTGCTTCACAAATAGAGTAATAACATTCTCCTGGAACCACAGCTGCCAAGAAGATCTAAAACAAACAGTTGCTTGAAAGCAAGTACTGTTATCTTAGTTTCTAATTCCAGCACTTCAACAAAGAAACAACAAGTATAATGTATCACAACTTCCTTCCAATTTTTGCAAACTTTCGGGCAACTCCAAATAGAACGGCCTTGGTGAGTAGTCCATGATCAAGGGTGCAAGCAAGGGCAATAGCTCCACCAACAACTAGAAGCTTCGGTATGTTCCTCCCAACTGGTTTGCTAGGAGAATCCACCTGATTTTCAGTCTCTAACATGTTACTGGTTGTGTTTTCCAGAGACCTCAGATAGTCTTCACTTACCTTAGTGCTGATGTTAGCAGCAAGAGCGGAGCGCGACAGTGGCACACCTGAAGCCCTCTCTTTCTCATATAACCTTAGTCCAGGATCAAACTTCTTGACAGTTCCCCACATACCCCGACGAACTCCGATCTTAGCAAGTTCCCAGGGTATTCCCATGTCTTCGTAATGAAACAATAACACTTCACATGCAGTCAGCTGGCCATCTTTTCTTGATTTAACTAATCAACATAAGCAAGAGATGCACATAAGTCTCTATTGTCTATGAATCCACAACAAATGAAGACAACGTAGAATTTAAAAAAGTCTTGCATCCCAAGCTTATAAGGGAGCACATCTTCTATCCCAAAAAGTGTGTTCACTTCATGTTGTCAACCACTTGTGATTTATTGAAAAAATATATTTAAGTTAAATTTTTAATATCTAAACATTTTTCTGACCAATTATAAGTGGTGGAACATGGAGTGACACATTTTTTAGGACAAAAGATGCCATTCATGCTTATAAACCCTTCTCTGACAAAAAAAACTGAATTCCTTCATGTTCTACCATACAACAACAACCAAGCTTTTAACTAACATTTATATGAAACCAAAATCACTTTTATTTGAGTCCCATTTCCAAACTTTAAGAGAACACTTCTTTCACAAGACAATGATTTAGTCTTTAATTTGATGATTTGAGGAGTAAATTCTAAAATTGAGTTGAGGAGGGAGGCCTTGAAGTCAAAAGTATCAGATAATTCAGGTCTATTGTTTTAGTTATTATATCAATGATTTAATTTTTTATCATGATAAATTCTTTTACCAGTAGCGGAGGTCAGGTCTAGTTTAAATAATGTGAAGTGTGAACACACATTAATCATTTCTTACAACATGCAATGACTGTTGAATAAAGAGTGCTTCAAGAATTAAGGTCTAAACTGCATGTTACCTGCACGAATACACCAGCTTGAGTAATATAGATCAACTCGCTTAGGTTTGCTGCGCCTTGGCAAAGAGGGGCAAGGTACACCCTGGACATGCAAAATATGGAAACAATTGATATCACAAATTAGAAACATAGCATATAAAAGACCCCTCTATAAAGAGTGAGAAAACAACTGCAATTATCTATTAGCATTGGCTATTCTCCAAAGTGAGAAATAAGTTACTCAATTCGAATCACTTCAGTGTATGACAACTAACTGCTAAGACTCAATTGAGACAACCAAACCGCATGCTTTACAAATACAAACTTAACAACTTTCATCATATCAACATTGATGAAAAAGCAAGCAAAATGAGCTAGTTAACTCTTAGTACACAGTCTCAATACACAAGTTAGCATTTAGGAGAATAAGATATCATAAGAACCTTGTCATCAAATTCACATGAATCTAGATGCAATTCATGTGACTCTGCTCTGCAGCGATACGGATCAAAGTGAATCATTGTTGGTCTAGAATTGCAAGACAAATTGTGTGAATCAAATAAGAATCATCTGATTATATTTCAGCAGTATAGTATCTCACATGTGGTTTTTGCATGATCAGGTCACGCAATAAAACAGGTTGGTTACTGCATGACCCGCTTTAAAATCCTATTTGCCACCATTATCTTTTTCAAAAAATGTCAGGAATCCTTCCCTCCCGCTCATACCTAATCAGAATATTTAAGAATAAAACCTACTCTTTTTTCTAAACCTTCTGCATCTCTACCCGGTCTGAGTTATTGTTCCTTTCTCCCACTTTACGTGCTTTTCCCGGCTTGACAACCATGACAAGAACACATGCCAATTGAAGCATTATATTAGCAAGAAGTTTCAGTATCTAAGTAACCAGCGGACCCAACCTTGACATTCATTATGGTAGCAAAGAAAGAGTCAATAGTTTATGAAATCAAAACTCAAAAGAACCAGTCACATGCATGACATGTCCAGAGGGACCAACATCCATAATTACAAGAAAACTCATACTTTTAAACTAAAATATCATAGAAACATAATAATTTTCACAATGAGAACTGATAAGACAAGCTTATGCGCAAATAATAAGATTTTTCTTGCTCAAAGGCATTTGCATACCTTTGTTACACAGTAATAAGCTTGTCCTGAATTCCAAATTCTGCGGCCTATGACATATTCTCTGTCACTGCAAAAGAATGGAAACTGTAGCAAGGGAGAATTGCACAGCATGAGATAGCAAAAAATTGAGTTGAGACTTAAGATGTTTGGAATGGAATGAGATGGTACTAGATTCCAGTCAATTCTAAATAATATGATGGGATTGGATAGAACCTAATGGATTGGATTCCATTCAATGCCTCTATTTTTCTTCCCTCCCAATTTGGGGGGTATTAGATAGAATGAACAGAACCAACTTATCATTATTCACTTCAATCCATCATAAAGTATCCAAACAATAGTATAGAAACTTTCAGTGTTTTATAATAGAGTGTCTTATGATAGAGCATTATGGCATCGCTTGATCTATATAACCGATTTCACCTAGTGGGATAAAGGCTCGGTTGTTGTTAGTATAAAAACTTTCAGTGTTTTATAATGTGAACCACATTTCAGAAGGGCCACAAAGTCTTGGTTGCGGCAGCCACCACAACCTCAACAGGCCATGATCGTGAGTCACACTGACAATAACGTGGTCAGCCGCAATTTAAAACACTGGGAACACAAGTATTAGATATCCAAGCATAGCCTAAAACAGGTAAAGCTAGTAACAAAAAAAGTAAAGAGTGGCAATGTGAGTAACCTTGCAAACCCAATGCACTAGCAATGTTCCTGTAAGAGGGCTTTCTTGTATGGTATTTGCATATAAAAGCATATCATCCCACTTCGACCGGAACTCGTCATCCCAAAAGAAATCCCTAACCAACTCAGGACTAGCATCTTCAAACACAGTTCTGCTTCGATATTGTGGCGGTCCATTCTAACAATCACAAATATACATATTGAATTCATGTTCAATTGAATAAGTGAAATGCATTATAAAATAAAGGATCAAAAAAGAATACCTCAGGATCCCTACGCCAAGCTTCAAAGGACATTGTAGGGGTAGAACGGTCCATCATCGGAATCCAAACAGGACCATCATCTTTTTCCTCAACTAACTTGCATAAATAACTTAAATCTTCTTCCGTCAAAGAAGAATTCGCATCATCTTTCTCAACCTCTGCACCAGAACTGCCCATGTACAATTACGATTAAATAAATAAAACACGCCAATCGGCCGGAAACAGGTTGTTTCCAGGACTCGAAAATAAACAAATAAGCAGCAATCTTATCATTGCGCCGAGTCTTGAAATGAAATTAAAATTATGTAATTGATTTGATTACCTAGTGGTGGTGGAGTAGGAATAGGGAGAGTGAGTAGAAGTGAGAGGAGAGAGAGAAATGAAGCGGAAGTTGAGAAAATTAGAAAACCAATTGACATGATTGGCCCATTTAGGTTTCCACGCCCAACCAACCAAAACACCTATCATAATAGGAGCTATAAGCATCATAACATCTTTCAATAAATCCACAATTCCAGAACTGAAACTCACTCTATTCATAATTCCCATACGAAACAGGATAAAATTGAAATTATTATTATGAAATTTAATTGAATCCCTTTCTCACTCAATAATAATCGAAAATTATAGACATGAAAGAACAGCGATTATTGGAGGGAAATAGATAAGAATAGAACTTAGAAGAGATGAGGTAAATGAAAGAGTATGAATAAGAAGAATGGAGTGATAGATTGAAATAAGCGATTCGAGAAAGAAGATGACAAAGTAGTTTTAGGGCTATAGGGATAAGAATGAGAGATAAGCGCAGCACTCATTACACGTGTCGATCCAGTTATCCGTGTGTCTTTTGTGTATTATCTCCCTCTCTATGGTTAAGAAACTATTAACTAATTAATTTTAGAATACACATCTCATTCTTAATAAATTTTGTTTTCTAAAATCAAACTCTTTACTTTTTAATATTTATATCACTGCACCAAATTTTTTGTTATTTATGTATATTCATCAATTAACCAATTAATTTAATGAAATATCAATTTGTGGATTTCAGACCTCACATTCACTTTTGCATTTTATATTATTTTATTTTAAGGTGTTATATAGATTACGTAAATTATGGGCCATAGGATATATGTGTTTATTCATCAATTAACCAATTAATTTAATGAAATATCAATTTATGGATTTCAGACCTCACATTCACTTTTACATTTTTATATTATTTTATTTTAAGGTGTTATGTAGATTACATAAATTATGGGCCATAGGTTGATTGTGCCTGCAAATGGGTTTTGGTATTTAGTTCCCTAATTTATCATCTACCAAGCAATCTTTCTATCCTACATTTTTTCTCTGAATAAATATTTATATATAGTTGTTATATTATTCATTTAAATTATTTTTAAAGAATCAATAATTACTAAATATAAATAACAGATGATGTAATAACAATACATAATATTCCTACATTGTCATATATCTTTTTCAATCAAATCTAATATGTTTTTTTCTATTCTCTCATCTTATTTTTGTTTATCCACATCAACCTACACTTATTCTAAGGTTATTACAGAAACATTCGGCTTCATCCAACCCCACCCACTTTAATCATGGCCACATAATATTTGTTCCACTTGCTTCAGTTATTCACACCTTTTTTTCCTTTCCAAAAATACCTTTACTATAAAATATGACAAAACAATTACCTTCGGCCTTTAAATTATTTTTTTGTTTTCAAGTGGGTCCACGAAGTTTTTTATTTCAATGAAGTCCTTTAGGTTTTTTAATAGTTCAAGTTTCGAAAATTATTAGTGAAATTTTGTAAATCTTTAAATTCTAAACTTAATGATACAAAAATTATGAGTTCTTAGTTAACAATAAAAGTATTATGAGAAAACCCTATCATGAGGACCAAAATGGAAAGAAAAAAATTAAACTTTGCTCCAAAATATATTTATGGAAGTAATACATTTCTAAAAATGCATGTATATATTTGAGTAATAAATCATGGTTACAATGATAATTAGTATGGCATGTAGTAGTTGTATTAAACATATCATTACTTGATTGAGAGCAATTTCTGAAATCGAATGGAATATTGAAATAGATGTATAATTCAAGTATTAGAGTGTATCTAGTCAAGTTGTTATAGCTTACTATAAACAATAGTTGAGTTTGTTATAGTTACTTGGTAGTTGAACTACTTTACTATAGAAGGAAATGATGTATTCTTTTGATTCAATAAATGAGAACACATAATTCTCTCATAAACTATCTTCTTCTTCCTCTCTACTTTCTGTTTTTCTGCATCAATCTCCAACAAACTTGGTATCACGAGCAAGAAGATCAAAAGAACCTGTTGGGTAGAACATTGCAATTTTCACTAAGTGTGAAGATTCGTGTAGCTTTCACTGCGTGTGAAGGTATTGAGGAAACAAGGAGATTGCAAACTGGTGGAGACTTAAATCAGAGAAGGGTTAGAAAACAGATTCATTGAAGAAATGGCAATAATCTCCCATCAATGGGACTCCCCATCTTAACAGAGAAAAATTGGGACATGTGGAAGACTCAAACGACGGTCCTATTTTACTTCCAAGAAGTGAGTGAAGTAGTTGAAGATGGATTCCTACCATTGAATATTGATGCCACAGAAGTACAGAGAACTATACATAAAGAAGCAAGAAAGAAGGACAACAAGGCATTGTTTCTGATTCGAAGTCATGCACTTTGAAAAAATTCAGAATTCAATTACTGCCAAAGAAGCATGGGACATACTGATTCGAAGTCATGCAGGGGGAGACAAGATTAAGAAGGTGAAGTTACAGACTCTAGGAAAGCGGTATGAGCTGCTAAACATGGAAGAAAGTGATAGAATTGGTGAGTACTTCACCAAAATCCTAACCATAACCAACCAAATGAAAGGTTATGGAGAAGCAATCTCAGATCTCATGATAATTGAGAAGATTATGAGATCTTTGCCTCAAAAGTTTGATTTTATTGTGGTAACAATTGAAGAATCAAAAGACATCAACAATATGAAGATTGAAGAACTTCAAAGCTCATTAGAAGCACATGAGACAATGCTGCTTGATAGGAATCCAAGCAAGAAAACAGAACAAGCTTTGAAGGCAAATCATTATAATGATGATGAAAGAAGAAAAGACAAGAAGTGGAAAGGAAGGCAGGGGTATCAAAAGAAATGGCCAATAAACTCAAAAAGGATCAAATCCACTCTTGATTGGCCTGAATCATCTTATAGAAGAGGAAGGTCAAGAATGAGTCAAAATAAGAAGAGATTTGACAAAAGAAAATTAGAATGTTTCAAATGCCACAAGATGGGTCACTACTCCTATGAATGCACATATGATAAATCAAGACAATCAAAGAATTATGAGGAAGCCTATGATGCACAAGAGGAATCAGATTCTGAACCATTGAGTTTAATGGTGACAAACTCAGCAGAAAACTCATTAATTGAATCATGGTATCTAGATTCAGGATGTTCAAACCATATGACAAGGCACAAAAAGTGGTTGATAGACTTTAATTCATCAAAGAAGAATCAAGTAAAATTTGAAGATGGCAGTTCACTAGAGGTTAAAGGATCTGGGAATGTAGGCTTCACAAGGCAGAATGAATCAAAGGCTATGATTTCAAATGTGCTATTAGTGCCTAAGATGAAATGCAACCTACTTAGCATTGGTCAATTGGTAGAGAAAGGGTTCAATATGCTAGTAAGGAATGGACATCTTGAACTCTTTGATTCAGATGATAAACTCATACTCAAGAGCAAGCAAACCAAGAACATAACATATCAAGTAAACATTAAGGCTACTGAAGTTCAATGCTTGGCCACTATGGAGACTAGTGGTGAAAGCTGGTTGTGGCATTCAAGGTATGGTCATCTAAACTTCAATAGCTTACATCATTTAGGATCAAAACATATGGTGAATGGAATTCTCAGCACAACATTACCTCAAAAGGCTTGTGAAATATGTCTGGTTGGAAAACAACCCATAAATTCATTCAAATCAGAACTGAACATGAGATCAAAGTCAATGTTAGAGGTTGTGCATTCAGATGTTTGTGGGCCCTCTTAAACTCCTTCAATGGCTGGAAATAGATACTTCATAATCTTTGTGGATGAATTCAGTAGAATGATATGGTTAGATGTGTTGAAGACCAAAAGCAATGCATTTGAATCATTCTTGAATTTCAAAGCAGTTGCTGAAAAAGAGAGTGGAAAGAAATTGAAGGTACTTAGAACAAATGGAGGAGTGGAATTTACTTCATATAAATTTGAAGCCTACTACAAAAGAAAAGGAATCAACCATGAAATAACATCACCTTACACCCCTCAACATAATGGCCTTACAGAAAGAAGAAATAGAACCATTGTGGGCATGGCTAGAAGTCTCATCAAGGAGAAGGATTTACCACAAAAACTGTGGGCCGAAGTTGTATTAACTTCAGTATACATCTTGAATATGTGTCCAACAAAAAGGCTTGAAGGTAGAGTACCACTTGAATTATGGTCAGGAAGAAAACCACCAGTATGGCACCTCAGAATATTTGGATCACTTGCCTTTAGACATGTGTCAGACCAGAAGAAAACCAAACTCCAAGACAAAAATCAAGCAATGATTCTAGTAGGGTATCATGCCACTGGTGTGTAGAAGCTATATGATCCAATTAGAGAAAAGATGTTGATTAGTAGGGATGTTCCGGTGTTTGAAAATGAAAGATGGGATTGGAGACAAATGCAAACAAGTCTAAAGAGAATTGTTCCTAATATGATTGATGATGGAGCAAACACAGAAAATCTAAATGATGGATCCATTGAAACAAGTGAACCTACTCAAGTTGAAAACACCTCAACACAAAGATCTCAAAGACTAAGGTCAAGACTTATCAGATTCAGTGAGTATGAAGTTCGTACAAATGATCAGATCAATGATGACGGTGATCTAGTTTACTTGGCATTAATGGCTTAAGCAATACCAATTAATGACTCTGAGGCACTGCAACAGAAAGAGTGGAAGGATGCAATGATTGATGAAATAAAGTCAATTGAGAAGAATGAGACCTAGACTTTGGTTGAACTGCCAAGTGACAAGCATCCAATAGGAGTAAAGTGGATATTCAAGCATAAACTCAATCCTGATGGATCAGTTTCGAGACACAAAGCAGGATTGGTTGCAAATGGCTTCTTACACAAACAAGGTCTAGACTACAAAGAGGTATTTGCTCCTGTTGCTAGAATAGAAACTATAAGGCTGGTTGTTGCTATTGCTGGTGCAAGGAAGTGGCCACTATTCAACTAGATGTTAAATGAGCATCCCTTCACGGCCCATTGATTGAAGAAGTGTATGTTCAACAACCATCAAGATTCATCATAAAAGGCAAAGAGCATCTGGTCTATAAACTGAAGAAGGCCCTGTATAGATTGAAACAAGCCCGAAGGGCTTGGAATAGAAGAATAGACTCATTTATGTTCAAACTCAAATTCTAGAAATGCAAGGTTGAACATGGAGTGTATGTCAAGGAAGAAAGGCATGGTGAATTACTAATTATCTACCTATATGTGGATGACTTACTAATAACATATGGAAAGGATTCAAGAATTCAAGAGCATTATGGAAACTGAATTCAAAATGACTGACTTGGATAAGCTAAACTATTTTCTGGGCATGGAATTCACCTACACTGCAACAGGAATTCTGATGCACTAGAAAAAGTATGCAAAAGAAATTATAAAGAAGTACAATATGGAGTCTTGCAATTCAGTAGCTAATCCTGTTGAAGTCAATCTGAAACTATCAAATGATGAAGCAAGTGATCGTGCTAGTGAGACGTTATTCAAACAAATAGTGGGATCAATGAGGTTCCTATGTAATAGTAGACCAGACTTGTCCTTTAGGTTGGCCTTATAAGTAGATTCATGTGCAAACTAAAGAAAAGCCATATGCTAGCTGCGAAAAGGATATTGAGGTATGTGCAAGGAACAACAGGTTATGGAATTTTGTTTCCTATTGGTGAAATAAATTCAGATTTGGAATTGGTGGGATTTGCTGATTTTGATTATGGTGGTGACTTGGTTAAGAGAAAGAGCACCCAATGTTACCTATTTTTACTCAATCAAACTCTTATTACCTAGTGCACAAAGAAATAAGTAGTAATTCCAATCTGAAGCTGTGAAGCAGAATACATATTAGGTTGTTTTTACTCAACAGGTTGTTATGCTTACTCCTAAGGGATTTAGTGAACAAAGGGAAGATAGAAGTGGCGTATTGCAAAATAGAGATGCAAATGGCAGATGGTTTCACCAAAGCATTAAAGGCAGAAAGATTTCTGAATTTGAGGAAGAAAATAGGTGTAGAATCTCTCCAATACTTGACTTAAGGGAAGATGTTGAAATAGATGCATAATTCAAGTATTATAGTGTATCTAGTCAAGTTGTTATAGCTTACTATAAATAGTAGTTCAGTTTGTTATAGTTAGTTGGTAGTTAATCTACTTTACTATAAAAGGAAATAATGTATTCTTTTGATTCAATAAATGAGAATACATAATTCTTTCATAAACTATCTTATTCTTCCTCTCTACTTTATGTTTTTCTGCATCAATCTCCAACATGGAACACTTATTAGTGAAGACCAATAAAACAAATTGAAATTCAAACCAAAACTAAACCAATTTTTAAGAAAGAAAAACATATCTAATCCTAATTTTTTTTTAAAAGCTTAAAGAAGTTAAATTGAATAATTGAATTCCCCCATTTCAATTTATTTGAAATTCTAAATTTGTGGCCTGAATGTAACTTTAGGAATATCTTAAAGCACACATTTTAACCGGTATTTTTAATGAACAAATAACTTGGATTCTAATATAAAAATTCAATAGTATTTAAGTAGAAACAAATTACACTAAAAATTTGATTATTATCTATTGTATGGATGACAATGAATCGAATCAACTCGGTATTTAGCTCGATAAATTTGGCTCATGAACCAAATAAACTTGAGCTGGAAATTGAACTCGTTAAATAAACGAGTCGAATTTGAGTTGGATATAGTTCGATTCGTTTGGTTCATGAGTTCGTTCGATATATATATAATTTTTTTTAAGTTTATTATGACTCATACATTATTTTTTATATTTATTCTTATTATATATATATATATAAACAATATTATATTTATATATATATATATATATATAACTTTTTTGCAATATTTTTTTCAAAATTTAATTAATCATTTCAGTATTCAAATGAACCATTCAAACTCAACTGAACAGTTCGCAAACTTTAACCGAGTCGAATTCAAGCTAAAATAATAACCCGTATCGAACTCGAGTTGAGTTTCGAGCCGAACCAATTCTTATCGAGCTGGGCTCTGGTTCGACTCAGTTCGGCTCGCTTCTAGCCCTACTCAATTGTGAGACAAAAGACATATCAACAACATTGTTCCAAGAGTTTAAAATCTATGCATTGACGATATAATTTTTTTTATGATGATGATTTGCTGACACTATAAAAAATACTTACAGTGTCAATATATACATATTAAATCATTGTTCCAAACTCTATCAACAAAAATAAGAAAATGTAACGTGAACAAGGCATTAAAAGAACCCTATTTCTGATAATTATTAAATGTACTACAATCATCTCAGTTGTCAACATTGATGTCCCCAACTATATTAAATGTACCTTGATCTTCCACTCCAATAGAAATCATCTTGCAGACAAGGCATTTATCTGTTGTAATGCACCATTGGGTAATAACCTTCACATTTATGAATCAGGTAACTCATGCAACTGGTATAATAAGGCCAGATGACATTGTTGATGTATCAGTTCATCATAATGAATTTCAAACCCTGGAAGAGTTTGTTGATTGTGTTGTACAAAACTCTTGGTGTGAAGACTCCAAAGACATGGAAGCTAGCGGCTAACAAGATGTTACTAGAGAATAAGGATTACAAACCCTAACACATTCATGGACTCACCTATTATGAGGTGTTTCTATTATGTGTTTATATCTAGTGCACATTATAACAAGGACTTGAATCCAATATATAACATTAATATTTTACTCTATTCTAATTTCTAGGCAATGTGGGACTAGATATAATAATATATTTCAAACATCTTCAACAATTTTTACCTTGATTGAAATAGAAGAATATATTGCTCCTTGGGAAATCTACACAAGAATCTTCATCTTAGCGAATATATGATTCCACTTTGTTCAATGTCTAATTCTCTTTAACTGTTCCCCTACAGCATAGACCTTCTGAGTATCCTTGATGATGTTATCAAGAACCTAACTCTCCAAACTTGTAGTGCAGCTTCCCGTACTGCCATTAAATGGAACACGCTGCCTAGCCACCTATTGCTAGGAAGTCTTTCGATATATTGGAACCTCTACATAAAAGTTCACCAACAATCGTCCTCTTCAATACTCAAACTGAACCTTGGAGCTTCCCTGGAAAGCCTCAATCGCTACCACCATTGTAAACTCCGACAATCCTAGTTCAAAAGAACTATCATACTCCACCATGAGGAGTATACACACACATTTGCATCAATGCAAACTAATGTCTGTGTCACATCCTTGCATCAATGCTAACTAATGTCTGTGTCACATCCTTGCATCTAAGCCAATGCCCATGTCACACTCATGCATCTCTACTAATGCTCGTGTTACAACTTGCATCAAAGCCAATGTCCATATTACACCCTACATCAATGTCAATCAACGCCAATTAATATCATTCAGTATGATGTCTCAGACACGTCATTATGATATTTCACTTCTTATCTTAAATGATAACATTCTCTCAGAGATATTGTCAAACTGAACACATGAGTCCTATTCCTAACCCAATACATGAATTTCTGAGATTCTGGATCAACATATACACCGTCCACACCACAGTTCTGTCATGTTTCATTTTCCTTTAACTCATCTACTCTATCTTTGCCATTATCTTTGACGCCATCCTTATGCAGCGTTGGCCACAAGCAATCAAATAAAGTCATAGAATAAATAGAAGAGAAGAAACAAGAGAATTTGTTAACGGGTTCGCTCAATTGTGCTTACATCCCCGGGAGCGCTGAAGGACTACTAAGATATTATTAGAGAATAAAGATTATAAACCCTAGCACACCCATGGGCCCACCTGCCCATGTGGTGTTTTTATTTGGTGTTTATATCTGGTACATTACAACAAGAAATTTGAATCCAATATATAACATTGTATTCTACTCTATTCTAATATTAGGTAATGTGAGACTTTATATAATAATATATTTCAAACAATCCTGTGCATGGCAATTACACTAGCCAGACAAGAAATCACCGAGTCTGTCTTAACCACTGCTATTCAGCTATGAAAAACCAAACAGATTATCATCCAAACAGCTCCAGTGATATCCAAACAAGTGTACCACGCCTATCTGATTTCCAACGGCTTAGCAGTTTTTCCAACAAGTGTGACTCTGAATAATCGGATCTTTAGCCTTTTGATCATTCTGGGATTCAATAAAGCTACTAGACCAATGCCTTAGTAACAATTATTTATTTACTGAAGAACAAAAAGTTGATAGATTTTAGCATCCTCATTCATTATGTTTGGCACTGGCTGTTTTTTTCCATAAGGAGTTTGCAGTTCAAGTTATAATCATGGAGTTGATTTAACTGTACAGAGATAGAAAATTCAAGGCAAAGGAGAACCGAAACAGCTTTTGTGAGATCCATTATTTAATTTATTTAGAAACGAGTCCAACTTATTTTGTAAATCACTGTACTATACCAAACAACAAAAGCAGCAATGGAATGGGGAAAATAACTGACTTGGGTTGTTACTGCAGCTGAAGATGGCTATCTTGAATAATGTTATGTGCTATTTTGGGGCATCTTGGAAACAACCTAGTTGCTTATCACACAAGTTATTACATAGTGACCATGATGTCACGTGTTCAAATCTTGAAAACAACTTATTTGTTGTGAGAAAAAATGTGTACATCTACCCCTATACAAACTCCACTAAATAAGAGTCTTGTGCATTGAGTCGCCTTTTCAGAAAATATGGAGATGTTGGGTGACTCACTTTTTCTAGAAATATTGTCTTGTCTTATTCTTTTTCAGCATATTTTTTATGATATCTTTTCCTGGATGTTCTTATAAGGAAAGAGTTGCACTGCATATTCCTTTTGTCATTTCTGTAAGTGCAATTCCTGTGCATCAACAATTTCTACACAAAAATATTTCTGTGAAACATTTAAAAATAATCTTGAGTAACTGAGTGATATTTTAAGGCTCTGTTCAATAATTATAATGAACAGAGTTTTTGAGCCAAAATAGTATCAACCTAAGATGAACAACAACCCTTCTTTTTTGACTCCACATCTGCTTCTTGTTCCTCTTCCCCTTGTAAAACAACAGTCTTTCCATTCTCAATCCGGGTAGCATCCTGTTTATTAAGCTCTTGTGACATCATAACTTTCCGGCTTAATATGTTGTAGATTTCCTTTACAACTGTTTGAAATGCAGCTGCTACATTTGATGAATCAAGCGCCGATGTCTCCATGAAGAACAAACCTTGCGCCTCGGCCAAGCCCTTGCCTTCCGCGGTAGTGACCTCCTTGCATCCTTGAGATCTGACTTGTTCCCGACTAGTATCGTGACAATATTCATGTCAGAGTGAGCTGTTAAATAATACATCAGTCCACTTGATCCTCATGCCATCACATTGAAAACCAAATTATGATAGTAAATGTTGTATAAGCAAGAAAAATGAATATGCATGTGTATACATATGCATTAAAGAAAAACAAGAAGAACAACATAATATGCACAAGTTCAAAAGCGGAAAAGAGTAAACTAAAATCATTGGTTCTAAGTGAAATAACTATAACCTTAATGAACACATGCAATTTAGAACTTAACATCCACATCATAGATCTGATAAGATTATGTTTCATGAACAGAGGATAAAATCAACATAACATATAGGGACATAAAAGTACAAAATCACCACTAAATTTCTGTATCATAAATGTTTTCCTATATTGCAGCAATACCAAATTGGTTGACTAGTTAACAGTATCCTAAATTAGTAACCTAAAATAAAAAAGAAAGCATAAGAAAAACTTTAAGATGGTAAAGAAGGGTTCAAACAAGTCATAATTACAATTCTTACTGTGAAGTTCGTTAAGCCATCTGCCAACGCTGTCGAACGTCAAGCGTCTGCTAATGTCGTACACCAGAAGTGCTCCAACGGCCCCTCGATAATAAGCAGACGTAACAGCTCTAAACCTCTCCTGCCCAGCTGTGTCCCATATCTGTGCTTTAACTTCCTTTCCATTAATATCCATCTTTTGAGTTTGGAACTCTACTCCAATAGTTGATTTTGAATTAGAATAAAACTCATCCCTAGCAAATCTTGCAAGTAAATTTGACTTCCCAACACCAGAATCACCGACTAAAACAATCTTGAAAAGGTAATCCTCAGTTTTCTCTTCATCGTTAGATAAAGCCATCCGTCAGTCCTAACTCCTAAGGATTGCCAGTGTGTAGAAACAGATCAACAACGAACGGACATTATCGACTGTGGTCTTCTCCAATCAGCTAAGATGTAAAACCGATAAGATCAGAAAACACAAGAGCAACTGCAGACAAAGAAATCCGGAAGACATGACGGTTATTCTAGTGACATAAGTTGTGGTTCCACAAGAATCTTAAGATATATCTACCTTATGAAGCAATTGTTGAATGTTTCTAGCATGCAGAGCTGTATCCAACTATCAGCACTTACATTAACCAAAACCTCTTGGAGTGCCTGAAAGCATAAGTTTCCAATATACCTTGCAGAGTCAATGGAGTGTTATAACCAGAAGGGAAGCAATGCTGATAATTCTATGACTTATATTGAAAATTAAAGTATTCCCAATGGTTTAATAAATATGTCAAGTCTTTTTCCATAATTGTTTCTCAAGAGAAATGTCATTACAGGATAGAATTAATAGAAAATGATAACCATTCCCAAAGATACATGAAATTGTTTCCATAACTATTTACAATAGTTCCTAATAAACTACAGATCTAAGAAAAACACATGAGGTAAGTCTCTACATTAAGGTGCTATGTCATTTGAGATACTTTTCTCATAGATATTAGATTGCAGATGGTAAAGTCAACAAATATGAGTACCTCAACCTCCTCTTCTTGTTTTTCCCTTCACTTCCTCCCACTCAAGCTTCCCCTTCCACTCAGTCTTTATAATCTCAAACCCTGGTATTAAGTAAAAATGGATTAGATCATTGTTACTAAGAGATGAGGTGATTTCCTTACATGAGACAAAAGGGTAAAATTTAAGACATTAAATAAGAAGTTTAAGGTAGATCCATATCATAACCAATGCAGCATATTGAATTATGGATAATTTTTCTAGTTATATAGCACTATTGAAGCCGACCGAACTTAGTAGGACGAAGGCTTGGCTGTTGTTAGTTGTACTTAGTACTACTGAGAGAAAAAAGAACTGGAAAATATAGGTTCAGGTAACCATTCATTACCATATTCTTCTTTTAGTTTCTGAAGTGAAAACTCATTTATAGAAAACTAAGAATAAATGAGAATATGAGTCACAAGGTCACCGGTTATCCAGCCACACCTTGTCTACAAGAGCATGCACAACATCTATAACACAAGTTACATGGTTCCATCGTTTATCATATGTATCGTGTACCAAATTCGATATACCATGTCCCAGGTTTGTTATAAAGAAAATCTCATAATAAGAATAATGTAAAAACTGACAAATAAAATACAACTAAAACAATAACTCTTATCACGTAGCTACGGTTTAAGAAGGCAATGTGCTGCCAAGTTGCCAGTCTTATTAATAAAGGATAAGAGGATTGATATCAGAAACAATTGCACACCTAATTCGGACACATCGCTTTTAGATGCCACAAGCATCATACCATATAATTCTTTTAACTTAAATTATTATAATAAAATCACATGTGTGTTACAATAATTTCTGCCAAAATCAGATTTTGATAATGACCTCTTATCCATAGGTAACATGTTACATGGATATGATTCGTAACTCTTTTTACATTTTTACCACCAAACTTTCTTTATGGTGAACATTGTATATCGTACACAAGGTTAATGATAAAACCAAGTAACTTATCTATGCTATTGTAATCATTGCAACTCAATTGGCTTTGAGATTGTGGTGTGGTGATGATATGCCCACCATAATTACCAAAATAGCCCCGCATAAAGACATCAATGAAAGACAGGAACATCAAATATAATATTGTCATGAGACTCATCCTCAGAATAAGAAAAACATGCTAAATCTAATAAATCCATTTAGAAAAGTTTGTTGTGTAAAACTAGAATTTCATCATATCAATAGAAAATTCACCCAACATGTAACAATCATTCAAAATTTAGGTCCAAATTAGAAATCGTTTATAAATTTTTTCTGGTGAAATTTGGCATCGAATTAACTACAAAATTAAAGTACCTAATATATATGGCGTAAAGATGAGAGATTGAATAAGAGAACTAGATAAGGGGTGTGATTGGGGAAGGAATAAGAAAGGAGAAAGGGCGTTGGGTGTTTGCGCTTAAGGGTTGTTTGGTTCCCTCTCAGGATTTGTTCTTTTTTACGTAGATTAAGCTGCTGCATATTATTAGAAGAGAATAAAAAAATGTAACCAAAATATATCCGTTTTATATATTATCATTATGTTATCCATTATTTATAGTTAATTTAATTGTTACTGACTATTCAAAACATGTAATTCAGATAAATGATATAATGATTATAC
Source organism: Lupinus angustifolius (assembly GCF_001865875.1). Lineage (NCBI taxonomy): Eukaryota > Viridiplantae > Streptophyta > Magnoliopsida > Fabales > Fabaceae > Lupinus > Lupinus angustifolius. Next base: position 4,318,239 of record NC_032016.1, read on the forward strand.
ATAAATCTTTAAATTGATAGTGCATATATATTACACTTTTGTTAAAAGTGTGATATTTATGTACTGAGAGTCTAAAGATTTATACATTGTCAGGAGGGATATTTAATCTGACGGGCCAACCCGTTTGGATTAACATTTTTAGCAGGTCAGACTGGGGATTTGGGTCATTTTAGCAATAAGGGTCAGACTAGACCATATTTTGGCGGGCCAAAGACGGGTTGGGTTGGCACTTATTGCTACTGCTAACATTGGGTCTCCATGTTTAAATAAGAATTTTTGAAAAAGATAAATACATGTTTATGGTCCGTAGATAAAGTATGTACAGTTGCTCAAATACACCAATTGATGTTAATGGTTGATACACATTATCATCACTTTTGTTATGGACTTTTTTTAAATATTAGATGCACCACATATTTAGTACCATGCTTACTATCTTTCATAAATGTGTATCTTTTTTGTCAATAAGAACATCGTACTAGCGAGAAAGATAGATCATGTTTCATCTCACACAATTGTTTTCATTAAAGTTTCATTTCCAACAAGACATATGGACCCATCAAGCTGGAGATGATTGTCTGTGTTATATCTTCAAGACAACACATGATCAAATTATTTGTTCTAATGCTTTTCATTTTGTTATGAAACCAAGGATCAAGAATGTAGTTATCTTATTTGTTCTAATAATAATGTAGATGAAGAAGAAGATTTGAAAGACGTTGATGATGGTAGTAATAGAAAAAATGGAGGCATCTTCTTTCAACAAAACATCTAATGTTTAAAACTTAGGAGTTAGAAGTTTTATCGTAAAATATGAGTTTAAAAGTTTAAGACTATGTTGGCTTGTTGTTTAGAATTTACAAGTTTTAAACTAAGACGATATGTTATTATGAGATTGTGAACTTTGGTTTGTGATTTTTTGTTTTAGAAGATATTTATGAGGCGTGATGATTATTTATTTTTGAAAGTGTGATTGAGTTAGTTATAAATGTGTGTTTTGAAAAGAAAGAATGAGTCAGATTGCTGGCATGTCAGCCCTGCCAAATATGGATGAGTTGACATTTTGAGTCCTTTTAACAATAGGAGTCGGCTCGGGCCAACCCATATTTTGGCGGGCCAAAGGTGGGTCGTGCTGGCCTGTATTATCACCCCTAATTGTTAGTGAATCATCAACCATTCATTTGCATTACTTTGATTTAAAGTCAATAATGATAAATAAAAAATGAGTGACGAATAATGCAGTGATAGCTAAAAAAAACTTTTAAACCATCAATGTATACATTTTTTTCTCTTTTTTAATGCACTTAGACATTTTCTCTAGTAGTGCAACATGGTCAAGTAGATCCATCTATTCGACCGATTTGAAATTTTATGAGTTGAATTCTCAGGTCGTCCATATTTCTTTGTTATTCAGCCAAAAAGTAAAGACATGTGCTTTTGAAGTGAAGTTATCCAAAGTGTTACCATGGACAAAACATGTAAAATGATATTAAAGGTTCAACTCTCTTTACGACTTTATTTGGTCTCACGAGAGAAAATAAGAAGAGAAAAAATATAAGAAATATGAGAAATATAGTAGAATAAACAGATAAAATGAATAGAAAAAGATATTTTATTCTCTTTATCTTTTGTTTGTTTGTTTAGATAGAAAATGAAAGAGGTGAAATTATGATTCAAATGATAAAAATGTCCCAAAAAATAAAGGAAAAATATAAAAGGAGTTTTATTATTAATTAAAATAAATGTTATAATTTTAAATTATATATTTTATTATAATTTCAATTAATATTTTTAATTGATATTTTTCATATTCAAAAAAAATTATTTATATTAGTAGTATTTAAAACAAAAAAAAACTATATAAAATAAAAAAATTGAAGGACTTTTTGAGATTTCATTCAAAATTTTCATCTTCTCTCTACTTTCTCACTAAAGTATCACTTTGTAAAACATATTACTTTGTTTTTGGTCAAAATATTTGTAGCAGGATTTAGCAAGAGAAAATATTATTTTCAATTTTTTAAATGTCAAAAATCTCATTAAAATGAATATAAGATAAAAATATTGATTTTTATTAATTAGTATAAGATAATGAATTTAAATATTATATATATATATATATATTATTCTAATGATTAGTTTTTAATTAGTAATCAATAATTAAAACAATAATTATTATGAATTAAATAAAAAAATGATATGTAAAATTAGGAGATCAATTATTTGAGGATATTATTGGCATTTTGTGTAAATTTACTTATTTTCGTCTCATAAGTGGGAAGAAAAAAATTGTGGGACCTACACATTGTTTACTCTATTTCTCTTTTCAACCAAATGAGAGAAACTTCAAACTTTTCTTTTAAATGAAAGTGGAAGGAATTAAAGTTGAAGAAAAGAAAAAATAGTAGAAAATGTGATGATAATTCTATTGTTTGGTACAATTAAAAATGAAAGGAAAAAATGCACATCTATACAATGTATTTAAAATGACATAAATGTCTTACTATATATATAATTATAAAGTATGTCTAATTTTTAACACTACTTTTTTACCATTGCAAATTACATAACTAAATAATTTATTTTTAATAATATTGATTAATATTTTTTTAAGTAATATATAAACTAAGTTTAATATAAAAAATATTGTTTATAAAATTCAAAGATCATTAACATCCTATATATTATTCTCACAAATGTATATAAAGAAAGTATAACTCATCTTTGACAATCATTTTTATATTTCTAAATCTCACTTCCACGCATTTGCATTTTGTCTTTCTATTTTATCTATTATTGTCAATTGGTTGATAATTTTAGGTAATTATGTTTCTTTTTTCTTTTCACTCCATTTTTATTGATCATACACAATTATTATTATTTTCTGAGTTTAGAAATAATGAAAATAAAATTAAGTTAACTCATTTAATATAAAGTGCATATAAATAAAGAAGTTCACTACATTATATTTATTTTCACCTAAATTATTGAAATTTTTGATGATTTTATTTCCTTCCTTCATTTTCTTCACAAATAAGGGAGAAAATTTTTTTTTGTGGAACTCATGCACATTTTTTTCTTTCCGTCCTATTTAATGTTGCAACCGAAAGGATGGAAAATGACATTTTCCACCATTTTTATTTCCCCCTCTTTTCTATCCTCTTATTTTCCATTGAACCAAATTCAAAATAACTCTACCCTACCAAATAAAAACTACAAGTGTGTCCATTGCTTCCTCAATTAGGCATTGAAGGCATTTGTTCTAAAAAATGATTTGCCAATCATTTAATATTTATTTCAAAGAATATATATATTTATACAATGTAATATCTATGTAGTGTTAGTTTAAAGACTAATATAAACTAAGTATATTATCCATAATTTATTTGTATTATTTTTCTTGAAAAGTCAATTATTAATAAATATAAATGATGGATAATTCAATGACAATGTGTAAAACTCATATACCTTAATAAACTTTGAACTTTGCAAATAGTTCATACTTTGCACAAAAAAGGCAAGAAAGCATCAAAAAATATCATATTGGAGAGCATTGAATGATCGGTATTCATTTCAAAAGTGCATATTCTACCATGCTTATGAAGCACTTTTTTTTATACAACTAAAGAAGGAAAAAAAACAAAGAAGAGATTACATCCTCATAGAGAGGTGACCATTTCGGTCCTTAGATAGTAGAAGAGATAACTCGTTCGGGGGAAGCTCCCACACTTTCCAATTGGTATCTTCCTGAGCTCCAAGCTTTGCCAAAAAATCCGCACAAAAATTGGTTTCGTGAACCGCATGCTCCAAAAGGACCATTCAATCTCTGTCCAATAGCTCTTTTATTGCATAAACTAAAGTGACTTACATATGAAAGTGAGGAATACTACTTTTAATGAGAGAAATTGATTCAAGAGAGTCAGAAAGACAAACGACGTTCCAGAATCCATAATTTCAAGCATGAGTAAGGCCATGGAGGATAGCTTTAAGCTCACCATACATATTTGTTGATAGCCCCACATATCCTGAAAAACCAGAGATCCAAAGGCCCCATGCACAATGGATAAGGTCCCCAAAACCAGTCCTCCCTGGGTTCCCAAAGCTACTCCCATCAATGTTGAGCTTAACAGTACCATGAGGAGGAAAAACCCATTTAACTTGCTTCGACACTCTTCTCAAGACTTGACCAGTGTCGATGTTAATTTCTTAACATCATGTAGGAGGTCAGTAATATTAGCCAAAACATGGTGAGGAGGCCAATCCTCATTAGCCATCACAAAAGCAGTACGTCTCCGCCAGATAAACCAAAGGGTTATAAGAAACTCAGGTTTTTTGCCATACTTAGTGAGCCAATCAAATATATTTAAAGAAAAGAAATCAGCAGCAAGAGACAGAGGGAGGAAGTGCCAGATGGAGGTAGCTCTAATGTAGTGACTCATGTCCTCAATACTATCAGTGCAAAAGATACAATTAGCATAAGAAGAAATACCTCGATTGAATCTCATAGAGTTGCACGGAAGAGCACCATGCCAAATCTGCCAAAGGAGGAAGCAAGTCTTCTCGGGAAGAGGAGTTTTCCATATCCAAGCCCAATCCACTATTTGACTAAAAAGGTTATCCTGAGACAGAAGCCAACAATATCCAGCTTCAACAGAGTAAGTGCCAACCATATCACCCTTCCAAACCAACTCATCACTAACATCAATGGAAAAGGTAAGCAACACAGATAAGATAGAGTGAAAGACTTGGAGAGGGATCATCATAGTCTTGATACGATTCAGATGTCAACCCCTCTCATCAAAGACATCATTGACTCCAAGCGTAGAGTCCTGGGTATCCACAAAAGGCACATGATCACAAAGTCGACCTAGAGAAGTCCATTTGTCATACCAAACGGAGATGTCTCCCTGGCCAACCCGCACTTGATACCCATTAAGCAAGTGCTCAACAACATGTACAATCGCTCTCCAAATGATAGAGTCTCCATTCTTGGGACGTAAGTTAAGGATGCTGTGATTGCCAACATATTTGTGCTGAAGAATTTTAACCCAAAGTTTATTTTTGTTTTTCAACATATTCCAAACTAATTTTCCCAACATAGCAGTGTTAGTAGTTCTAGCCATGCGCAAACCAAGCCCGCCCATGCATTTAGGACGAGCCACTTTAGTCCAACTCACTAGGGAGAAACTGTTACCGTTGCTATTCTTGCCCCAGAGAAAGGAACGAACCATGGAATCAATAGAGTCACAAATACCCACAGGAAGCAATAGATTTTTCATGGTGTAAGTAGGGATTGTAGCTAGAATAGAGGAAGCCAAAGTCAGAAGACCGGGTTTGTTAAGGAGCTTACTCTTCCAGCCGGCCAAAGTCAGAAGATCCTAACAAATTTGTCGCATTTGGCTCGACTAATATTCCTCAAAATCATAGCCTTGGACTTCTCAAGATTAATTTTCAAGCCGGAGGCCTTACAAAAATTATTTAAAACCTTAGTGACAAGTCTAACTTGGGTCGCATTGGCTTGAACGAAAAGAAGACAATCATCAGCAAAAAATAGGTGAGATATAGAAAGACCCCGTCTAGAAATAGCGATGGGTTTCCAAATACCATTTTGCACCTTGTCATTAATAAGAACAACAAGCTTCTCAATGCAAAGAACAAACAAATAAGGAGAAAGATAATCCCCTTGTCTAAGCCCTCTATTGGGGTTAAAGCTTTCCAATCTATTACCAATCCAAATAATGGACAAAGAGGAAACAGTGACACAGTTCATAATTAAGTCAATTGTTTTATGCGGAAAACCAAAGTCCCTAAGAGTCAAGTGAAGAAATTCCTAATTAATGCAATCATAAGCTTTCTCAAGATCAATTTTGAAGACTAGGCTTCCCTGCTCCCCCTTCTTATTATGCATATGATGGATAACTTCTTGGGCAATAATAACATTATCAGTTGTTCCCCTTCCAAGGATAAAGCTGCTCTGCAAAGGCCCAATTAAGCCATCTAGAAAGGGTCTCAATCTATTGACCAGGACTTTTGTGATCAGTTTAAAGATGACATTGCAAAGACTTATTGGCCTGAAATCCCTAAGTCTGGTGGGAGGATCGACTTTAGGGATTAGAACAATCAAAGTTTCCGCCAGATTAGCATCAAACATCCCCGTAGATCCAAGAGAATTCTAGTAAGATTTGAAGAAAATAGGTTGAAACCCATCTGGACCAGGAGATTTATAAGAACCCATAGATCCAAGAACAATTTGGACCTCCACAATAGAAATTGGTTTAAGCAAGGAGACACAAGCATCATTACCAAGCCGAGGCAGATGGGTAGAGTTGAGGGAATTAGGATTACAAGCATTAGTATATGAGAACAAACCCTTGAAATAACATGTAGCTTATCTCTTCAAAACTTCGTCATCATCACACCAAATATCATTAATGCAGAGACCACCCACGTGATTTCTACGGCGCCGAGTAACTGTCTGGGTGTGGAAAAACTTAGTATTGCAGTCACGGTATTTAACCCACTTCTCCCTAGATTTTTGGTAGCAAAGCATCTCCTCTCTCTGCAGCACCTCATTAAGATCACGAGATAAGATTTTTTCCAATCTTAAGAGGCTGGAATTAGCAAAGTTCTCTATCTCTCTTTGGACACCAAGAAGACAAGCCTGAATGAGTCTCTTTTGTTTGAAGACATTGCCAAAAACCCGCTTGTTGAATTTTAACGATTCAAATCTCAAAGCATCCAACTTCGCCATAAAACAATGGCTACCAGAGTTCCAAGAGTTATTGACCAAGTTAAAATAGTTCGGGTGGCTCATCCAGGCAACTTCAAACCGGAAAGGGCGACATCCCTTGTCCCGATTTGAGCGACCACAATGGAGAAGAATCAGATTATGGTCAGAGTATACACAACATAAGTCCTCTACCACCGCATCACTGGAGCAAATACGCCAATCAGTATCACCCAGTCTATGGTCCAAATGTTTAAAAACCTGTCTCCCACCCCAGAAATTCTGGACCCAGGTGAACTCCCTCCAATAGCACCAAGGTCAAGAAGGTTGCACCTGGAAATAAAGTCAGTAAAAACAGCAGAACGAGCAGTGGAGAAATTACCTCCCTTAACTTCTGAGGGCATAAGTATGTCATTGAAGTCCCCAATAAGGAGCCAATGGGCATAAATGGAACTCCTAAGCTGAATAAGGTGATCCTAAAGTAAAATCCGAGTAGAGGGAGTTGGGCTAGCATAAACAGCAGAAAGGATCCAACCTTGTCACCCAAAGCAACTCTGACCGTGACAACCTAGTGGTGCTGGGAGACTATACTGAAAGAGAAACTACAATTGGTTGATAAGAGCCAAATTCCACCTGAATGCCCTCTAGCTTCTTGAATAGCAATTGGAGAGTACCCGAGCTTACTCCAAAATGTTTTAACCCGATCAAAGGGGATGTGGGTTTCATAGATAGCAAAAACACTAGGGTGGTGTCTAGAAATCATCTCCCGTAAAAACCTCTTAGCATCCTTGCTGGCAGGCCCCTGATATTGCAGAATTCATGAGCATTTTTTAGAAGATAATAATAATTTTGTACTCGATTCCAGTCAGTTGACGATTTTTTGTGCACAATTTTGAAATTTAGGGACTAAATATCATATCATACTAGGTTTAGATGGTATTTTTTATCTATTCCCTAAAATAGCACCTCTATAATATTATCAATATTAACATGTCTATAATTTGACCTATTACTCGCAATAAACTTTTGCAAGACAAGCTACACAATCTATGCAAAAAGAAAATAGATAACTTCTTATAAATATTTAATTAATCTAAATTAATAAGAGAAAAATGTGTATATCAATATGTAAGAATTTCTACCCCGTATATATTATCATTAATTTTTAATTATCATTAACTAGTAAAAAATATAAATAAATAATGATTGAGTAATTATATATCAATCTTTATAATATTAGTAGATAAAAATTATCTATACGGTTTATTAACTCACCAATATAAGTTGATAGATAGTGGTAGACAATAAAATCTGAGTCGGAGAATTGCAGAAAAACAGTGGCACTTTTTCAATGAGTCAGAATCTGAATATGAAACGCAAGTTACCAAGCTTTTATCCTTATCGTAACATAAGCCCAAAAAAAGCTACTTGGCGCGAAACACGACACGCAAAGAAAGGGACAAAGGAATTAAGACATAATTAGGGTTTGAACTTCGAACTCGTTCCATTTTCTTTTTCGCTTATTTTTTTCAACACATTTCTTGATTGATTCTCTATTACTTACCATTCCGTTTGATCGACGGTTATTGCTTTGATTTTTATCAGTCACCTGAAAATGGAAGATAAAGTGATTACCAAACGGAAGCGGAAGAAGAACGTTCCAGAGAAATTGAGCGAGCAAGAGAAAGAAGCGAGAATCGAAGTGCTCCAGAACGAGTTGAATGCATTGTTTGATTACTATAAAGAGGTGAAGAACGAGAAAGTTGAAGTTGAGCTGAACGAGTGCGGTTCGATGAATGCGGTAATTGCGGTTCTGATTGAGGAAAGCGAGTTTCCGTTCTCGATGCTCATAGACGAGGTTTGCGAGAAGTTGAAGAATGGAGATAGCGGGGTTGTGCCGGTGGAGCGTGTGACGCACGCGTCGGTGAAGAATAGCGTGTTGTCTTTAGGGCAGAGGGTTGTGTACGGCGTGGTGAATGAAGATGCTGATATACTTGAGGATCATGCTGAATCGTGCCTTTGGTGTTGGGAGGTAAAGAACCCCCTTGTTTATTGATATTACTTAGTTACTTATTTGGGAGATGCTAACTAAAGAAAGAAATTTTGTATTGGGAAATGAGATTTTCAATAATCAGTACATTAAAAGTTTAAAATTGGGATTTTCGTTCAAGTTTCTGTTTGTTGGCCGATTACTTAACCGTAAGGGCACTGCTTAGCCCGCAATTGCGGAAAATTGAGGGATGTTAAATTGTGGTCATGTTATGCTTACCGCCCTGGTTGTGGACTCCACTTTAATACTCTAGAATGACCCGACTTAGTTTTAGTCATGTCGTGTTGGGTCTGAGCTCTATGTCTTGCTTGTACGCTGCAGCTGGATGTGGTGACTCTCCTCATGCTGCAGTGGAGACAGGGTGGTCACATGTAAAGATACCCCGACACTCAAGTTAGTGGGTTGAGGGAGACAGTGTGGGTTTGACTTCCATTGCAATAGGATATTACGAAAGAAAGTTGGTCATAGATTATCAATTAAGACTAGAGTGGCTAATAGGTATGGGCTAAGAATTTGTTGGCAATATGTCTATGCTGGTTCAAATCCAACTCAGCCAAATAATTTGCTGATCTACCATGAAATGATATATTCCATTGGTAGTTTTTGGAATGTCTAGTGTGCTCTGATTTGAAGAATGAAAGTATCATACATCCCTAGCGCTATTTATTTGTTTTCATGTTATTGTATTTGTATTCTACAGACAAATTCGACTTACTAATAATACACGTGAGAGCAATTAATGACTGATTTATCAGTTAGAGAATCCATGGGGTTTTAGTGATATTTATAGATGGGATGTGTAGGCCTATTGATCATGCATGCAATTGGATGGTAGGAGATAATGATCCTTCTATCCCTACTCAGCAAGTCAGCAACTTGTGCTGCCAAGGTAGGGGCTGTATGTGCTGGATCAGGTATGGTGTCAGTCTGTCAGACAGGGTTACTTGATATGGCAGGCCTTTGGTGGTACAGGCCGTGAGGCTGGCTCTGTGCAGGGTCGGCCCACTAGGCTGAGGGGCCCCAAGTATTTGTCCTTGAACATGCCACATCAGTGTGTTAATTTTGATGTTAAATTGTATTTATTCAAATTTATTTAATAGGTTTCATTTTCATTCTCTTATTTCTGCCATTCATTTTTATTTTTAAGTTTTCACAATTTATGTGTCGTACAATCTTGTAATGTTGATGTCTTCTCATTATTATGCATAAATTTTTAACATTTGTTCACTTACTCTCGTTTGCTTTTGCTGGATTAATGAGCAACTTGCTGAATTGGCATGCAGACGAGGGATGTTAAGTTGATACCAGAATCTGTTAGGGGATGGTTCATTGTACGGCGTATTTGCCGGGGAAGGATACATGAGAGAATCATGGCTGTCTCTGGTACTATATGTCCTTGCTCACTTATCTGGTTATGGTTATCCATCAAACTCAAAATAAATAAATTTTTCTTTGAGAGCATGCTAAAATGCTTGCTCTTATTTCTTACTGTTTCTGGCATGGCGATCTGAATTATATTTACTCTAATTTACATGCATTGTCTACCTGGACACTTTTGAATTAGAATATTATCCATTTCTCAAAATTGATACAGTTGTAAGTGGTTAATTTAGATCATTCGTTAGTCACCATCTCAGCATGGAAACAAACTTTTCACTTGCGAAGGTAAGACTGTGTACATCTACCCTGCGCACTAGGTGGGAGCCTCGTTTGTCGGGCTGTCATTCTTTTAAAAATCACCATCACAATTTTTAAGAACCGAGCAGAGTATTTTGAAATAAGATTTTCATTAAAACAAAACAAAAGATATAACATCAATTTTGGAGGATAAGAAATCCTCTTTTAGGCAAAGAGCAAAATACGAGGTAACATTTTTATTCTTATTCCCTCACCATACCTGTTGGGGAAATCCCCTAAAAGAAACTATGTGCTTTTACTCCATGGATTCTTATTCCCTCACCATACCTGTTGGGGAAATCCCCTAAAAGAAACTATGTGCTTTTACTCCATGGATTCCAAATGCCAAATTTATCCCAAATCAGTTGTTGTGCCAAGAGACCTGCTTAAAGGTAAGAGAGTTATGCTCCAAATTGTAGTGTAGATCACATTGCCACAAAAACAGCATCTTTACTTATACCAAAACTGTGAAAGCTAATCATAAAAAAATTGTCCAAATTCACCAAAAAGGCTGAACAAAGAATTCCCAAGAGAAACAGTCGCAAAGCATTGTAAGAGCTGTTAGGAACTGATCCTGATCAGGCACCACACAAGTTTTCTGTATCTTTGAAATATGTAATATTGAAAGTATCAGTCTCTTTGTAAATTGTAATTACTTTTCTTTATAACTCATAAAGTCTGTTAATTTTTTCAGTGATATTGTGAATTAAGTTTTTTTTAATCGTCATTTCAGAAGTGGTTCTATAATTGATAGTTTTATAAAATGGGCACATTGCATCTTTATTGCATAGTGTCGCTTTGTGAATTTTATTTTGACAAGTTTAGAGACATAAGTACTTTTCTTGTGTATAGAGTATTTATTAAGCTTTGGCCCCTTTTCAGAAATGTTAACATCACTTAGGAAGCCAGAGAGTGAACAGAATTACAATAATGGCTTGTTAAAGGCATCAGCAAAGCTTGGAAAAACATATAGTGAGGCAGAGATCCGCTTGTTAGTGGCTGGCATTTTGCAGAAAAATAGCGTTGACATGTACATAATCAGAGTTTGTAACGTGTTTGATTGTGATTTCACACCTAATTTGCTTTATTTGACTCTTCTAATTTCTTATGTAAGTATAGGACTATGATAAAAGCAAAACGAGAAGAGAAGTTGCTGCTTAAACAGTTGGACAGAAATAGAAGAGAAGTTGAGAAAGAGAATGACAATTTGCAAAATGAACTGCATAGGGAAACATTGCTAAGTGTAAGTGTTGTTTCGTCCTGTTATGTGGTGTTCGTAACTGAAAGTTCTCTTGTTCATTGATGTTTCCCTAATTGGAATTGGCCTCCCAAAGTCATGTTTATATATATTTTCAAGTTAAAGACTTCTTTCTATTCAAGGTATGAATGATAATATGGTTAGACAAATGGCTTCCATATGGGGTAGAGTACATGGTCTTTTTATGGAGGTTTCCTTTATAGACATGGGGAGTGGTCAGTTAGCTTTTCTCCACTGTTTTTTTCCCTCGTTTCCTTTGTTGATATATATTCCATTTATTTTTGTTATGGAGGATCCCTGGTAATCCTCTCTTAATCTATTGATTTCCTTCATTTATTGAAAGGGCTGTTCTTTCTACCACCTGCACAATTATTTCAGGAAAGGGATTTGAAATTGTTGGAAGGTGAGGCAAGTAAAGATGAGAAATGTCATGAAAAAGATAGCTGTAAGAAGAAGCAGAAAAAAGAGGAAACTGAGAAGGATCAGCGACGTCGAGAGAAAGAAGAATCTGATTTGAAGAAGAAACGTTCTTTACAAAAGCAAATTTCAATCATGGAGCGTTTTCTTAAAAGAGGCAAAGGTACTCACTTATTTCTGAACAACCAATTCTCGTCTAACTCAGATGCATGTGATTCATCAATCAGAAAGAGTGAAAATGTGTGTGAGGCGGCTACACTATCAATGGATTCTACACTTGCATCAAGTTTTGACATTACTTTTGAGGATATTCGCAAGTGAGTTTCTTTTTATAATTCCGTTTAATCTTCGCTATGTTGTTGTCATATCTCAGGAAAATTTGTCTTGTTTTTGCAGGTCACACTTTTCTTTATGGCACTCTTTGGGTCAATCAATTCGCTCAAACAGAAAACAGCGATGGGGCTTACGTTGGAAACCTAAGTCTGAACTTTTTAACGAACTTAAGCTGGCATCTACTATAGGAGTATCTCATTATGGTGACTTGGCCATGGAGAAGCATATAAATGGATTGGGAGAACATAGTTATGATATCAGCCCATCCCAAACAAATGCAGATAGTTCACATTCCAAGAAGTTTTTTCAGGGGAAACAGTTATTGCAGTTTGACAATAGTCCCAGACCTGCCTTTTATGGTATTTGGCCCAAGAAAAGGTTATTTCCTGCTTCATAAGTGGATGGGAGTTTTACTATCCTATTTTGTACCCATTCCAAAATAGAAGCTAACTTCAAAACTTCAATGAAATCATATTTATGCCTTCTATTTCCCATACCAATTGGATTAAACAACTTTAACCCCATGAATTGTGAAGTGATTTTGGATCTCATATTTCACTTTGATCAAAACTTGAAGAATACCTTCTTCAAGTTTGCGATCACATAATTTTTGTTTTATCTCCTAATCTAATTTAGTCATTTAGGCATGATGTTGACTTATTTAGTTGGTTTTAATTCTTCGTCCTTAAGGTCTCACCTTTTAATGTTTGAGCTGTATGAAATTGCGTCAGGTAACAAAGTACTTAGCTTTGTCATCATAATTGCTTCTGTAACTAATAGAAGCATGGAAGTGCCAGTGGTTTATGTTGACCAAGTGTTTGCCTAGTTTTGTTTGTCTGTCTCTGCTGCACATGCTTGTATGAATGTTTCAAGTCCTATTTGACATTAGATGTACATGCCTCATCTATAAAAAATGCTAACTATATACCTTGATTTCTGTGAGTGTGTGTTGATTTTGAAGTTGGTTGTTTATTGCAACATGTATCTCCAGTCAAGTTGTTGGACCACACCATCCTTTTAGGAAGGATCCAAGCTTGGATTATGATGTCAACAGTGATGAGGAATGGGAAGAGGTGATTTATATTCTCCAGTTCAATTTAAAAATATATGTAACCCCTGCTATTTTATAATTCTTCATTTTATAGGAGGATCCTGGTGAGAGCCTCTCAGATTGTGATAACAATGAAGAGGAATGTTTAGAGGACTATTCAAAATCTGATGATGAAAGTGAAGATGGATTCTTCGTACCTGATGGATATCTCTCAGAAGATGAGGTAGGGCTTTGGTATTTTATTGTCATGAAGTTACATTTAGTATTAGGATGTTTTGCATTTCAAAATTGTAGGTAGATGAATTACGTTGTGCTTTTTTTTTGTTGCATGCATGTATATTTTATCTGCTATTGCATGCCAAGGACTAGGATTTGTGCTGGAACCTAATGTTCTCAAATGTCATATCTTGAGCACTGGTACTGACTACTGGAATATATTTTTTGAAGTTGAAACTTCTAAAACTATATATTTATGTGTAGGGTGCACAGGTGGACAAATTGGAAAATGATATTGACATCGAGCAAGCCAAGAGCTCACCTGGATGTAAATATGATGTAGAGGCTGAGGAGTTCTGTGCTTTACTTCAACAGCAGAAGAATCTGAACAATTTGACAGAGCATGCTCTAAGGAAAAAGCGGCTCTTGATAATATCAAATTTGATGCATGAGCATGACAAGGAATTAGATGACAATTCAGTTTGCACTCTTAATCTGGAGCAGATGTGCTTGCAATCCTTGAGTATGCGCATAATGTCTGCTAGCTCATACATAGAAATATCCATGGATAAATTGCAAGATGAGGACCAAGAAGCCCGCCTCTCTGCTGGCAAGGGTGGTGCTCCTCCAATCTCTGACATGCATGCCCTGCTAGAATCAAATCTACCTCTCATTGTAAGTTATGCATTTGAGTTGCATTAATATCCTCATTTGGACGTGTGTGCTTTGAGAAGTTTTAAGGCTGCCATGTCATTTAATATGATAATTAAAATTTAGCAATTATAGTTACTGAGAGGAGAGGTCAGTCACAGTGTCTATTGTGTTGCCAGAGGTGGGTTGATTTGGGATGGACATTTCTGTTTCTCTTCCTCGATTGAATTTGCAGCTGATTCTATGGTGTAGCATTCAAATCTTATCAATGTATATTGATATTCCTATTTTTTTAGGTGGCTACTATTCAGAATTATTCTCAGGGCATAAATAAAGTGTTGGAGTCTTTGCAAGATAAATTCCCTTCTGCTTCAAGGTCCTTACTGAGGAATAAAGTGCACGAAGTGTCAGACTACATTGATAACCGTTGGCAGGTTTGTGAGAAGGTGGAGATTCCAGAGATTACTGCTATTGTTTATAATAAGAATAGTTAAAAGACGAGAACAGATATATTACTGAAGGACTGAAATATTATTAGACTCACTACTGAATAGGTGTTTAACTGAGAGTAGGGCTATTCCCAATTAAATCACAGTTCAACTGCTATTCTGATACCTTGACATCGATTAGGAGTTTCCATTAACTTAACCCGCATAGGCCTATCAGTAGAAAATCTGGAGTTATGACCTACATTTGGTTGATAATAAACTTGTGTGGTTAAATATGGAGTCACGGTCACATGCTTATATGTTGAGTGTTTAATGTACTGGATCTAGATGAACCACAAGCTACATATTTTAACCCAAATCTGTCTCTACTGAACAAGAAATGACTGTTTCAATGTTCAGGCAGACTATTGTTATCATCATTTGGGACAGGGTGAATTTGAAAATGCCAAATGCATCTTTCAAACTGGATCATACCTCTATGACCATGAAATTAATCATAGCCAGGAAAAGAGATCCTTATTATATCTTGCACTTTAAAGAAAGATATTTGTCATGAATGTCCTAGTTGTTCATTTTCCTCCATCAATGTGCTTTCTAGCATAGTTGAAAAAACCTGTATTGGTAGTCAAACCAGTGAATGAACCAGGTCACCGGTCTGACTGTTAGTCCAGCAGTTAAACTGTTTTGGTCAGACGAAGAGTCTTCTTAAAAATTAGTCCAAAGCATTTTAAGAGTAACCATTTCTACAAATTTATTGTCTGGAAAATTCTTAGTTAAGTGTAAAATTGTGTTTAGAGTTATAAGAAATCAAATGCTGAAATGTTAATCTGTAAAGATTACACCACAAATTTGGGAAGTGTTTTTTTAAAGCTTTTTGTGGGGTCCTCCTGATGGTCTATTTAGGAGGTCTTTCTCTGTTATACATGCAGAGAAGTTGTTAAGCCCTGCTAATTGAAAGCTTGTAGGTGTTACTTTCATCATCCTCATATGAGGATATCTTATCCTCTTCCTTTTTAGTCTTTTTTCTTCCATAGTTAATTGATTTTTTCTGTCAAGAAAACAGACCACATTTCTTCCATTTGGTCGAATAGTGTAATGAAGTGGGTCTCTCTAGCATCAGCTAGTGTGTGTCTGAACTCCTGAAGCTTTGGAGTTTGCAACTATGGTTTCCTTGATTTCTGCTTTTTGGATAGCCACATGTCCAGCTCTGGTTTCTGGTTGGTTCTTTGCAGCCCTGACCTCTGACAATGTCAAAACTTGCCAAAGAGGAACACATGGCATGGACAATAATTGGCTGCATAGGAAACTATATAACTGGATGGGTTGACAGGTCATACCAGATTATGTAGGTTTTTACAAGGTTTGACCAGTTCATTAAGAAAGCGGTCTAACTCTGATTGAACATGGCTGGTTAATTGGTTTTCCTCTTTGATTAGATTGTGTCATCTATTCCATACAACTATGTTTTCCAATGCTGATTTTTGTGTTTGGCAGCTTATATTGTTTTAATAAACATGATTATAAAAATAGGAGGATAAGATCAATTTTTTATATGTCAAGAACAGAAGCTGTTTTAATCAGCTTATCCAAACAAGAACAATATGCTTGATAAGTTCTTATTGCAACAGAGAAACTTGTGCTGACATGGACAAACTGGCTGACTGTTGAACATGTGCATCATGTTTTGTAATGATAGCCAATTAGTCATGTCCTCTTCAATACAAAAAAGTAAAAGTTTTTGACTTACAATATCCCTTTTATGTCCAGGTGAAGAAAGATGTTTTGGTTAAGCTTGGCTTGCCACATTACCCTGGTATTGACTGTCTCAAGCACCTGACTTTGAGTCTTTTGTAGTGGTTTCCATTTCTAAATCAAATGTTTGATTGAACTGGCAGAAAAGAACTGTGTGGAATCCAGAAGCATTGCTACATTTTTTCGAAAAGGTGCTTGCCGCTTGCTAATAAAATTGTGAAACTTGGTGAAATTTCTCTCATCCATGAAATCAGGTTCTGCTCATGAATGAGAGCAGGAATATTCATATAATCTTTATTCTCTTTCTGTTTTCCCCTTTCTCTTTTTTGGTATGTCCGTTTTTCTATTTTGTTTCATAATGGCTTTTCAGGTACTTTGTGGAAATGATACCATGGCACTAGATGCTAAGGTACCTGTTTGCAAGTGTCTGATTAGCATCTGACAATACTGTCTTTGCATTTCTTCAAGTTAGGACTTGACCGAAATGTATATTGTGAGTGGTAACTCTGTAGCAGAAGGCATAGGTCTATTTGCACACCATATTTAACTTCTCTTAGTTAATAACACATCACATGCTATGCTAACTAATTAATGACAAATTATAGTTTAGGATATTCTAATGGTCATGAACCTATTTTTAAATTTCGAATGAATTAATGGAAAGGATTGGTTAATAATGTCATCTATTGAACATTGCTTTAAATGTTCGCAATGTGCCAATGTCAAATATCCATGTGGTTAACACTTTTAAGTTCTTGCTATAAAAGCATGAGTTGTTCGTTGAGGTATTTTATGTCAAACCAAAATCGTTTTTACTTCTTATTTGGTTAATCATTTTTAATTATGATTGTGTTGTGATTATTTCCAAAGGTTCATTTATAACAAATAGTGTCACAATTGAAGTTTAGGATTCTAATTTAAATTCTGCAAGAATTGGAATTTGATCAAAATTTTAGATTCAAGTTTACTTAGATTTTTTTGTCTCTGGTTTTACTGCACTTTAATTTGGGGTTTTTAAGGGTTTGATTGTAACAATGTTATTCATGAAGTTTTCAAATTTCTGAATTGGATTCCTTGCTGAAGACTTTGAATTAAATGTGAATAGATTTAATGGATTTTTCATTACAATTGTTACAATGTTGTTGTTGGGTTTCCTGCCTATGTTGTCATGGGATCATTTAATCTAAATTTTCATGTCTCTAGATGAAAGAGTTCCACTACTACATTAGGCTTATTTTGTAAGCATAAAGGTATTTCATGTCAACATTGTTTGTGCCACATCTATATTAGATGGAAAGATACTTTATTGCCCAAACTTGCTCATGCCAAGGAGACAACTAGGCCTATGTACTTTAGGAATGAACCATAGCATATAAGACTCCTAGTAAAGGGGATTTGATTCTTATTATCTGGAAAACATTGACATTGTTAAGTTCAACTCATGTTGAGGCCTCAAGGTTCAATTAGTGTTCCTTCGCTTGACCAATTAGGGGCATGCAGTATACTTGGCAATATTGAAGCATATAACAATTAGGGAATGCATGACATGTTATCTAATTATAGAAAATGGAAAAGGGTAAAACTACATTGAAATAGAAGTGAGTACATGTTGGACATGTTCTAAATATCAAAAGCAAGTTCTTGCAATATGTTTACATACTTCTCTCTATGTAGAGGGGTTTTAGAGACTTTTCAGGCATTAACTATAGTATTTTACATGAGAATATATACAGGATCTGTTAACAGACAATGACATTGCAGGTGACAAAGAATCAGCACATACCTAGCAACTCAACCTTGAAAAATGGTGATTGAACATATTTTCAGAGAAGCAACTGTGGTAGTTGATATTTTGGCTAAATCAACTACTTTGAGAAGACATTGAGATTTCTTTTTGAAATATTAGAACCCTTTTATTTCTTAAGAGGGTGCTTCTTTTGGGATAAGGAGCTAAGGTTTGTACATACGGAACATCCATCCTTTCTCCAAATTCACAGATATTGTTAGTTGTTACCTGTAATTGTTGCTCTATGTTTGTATTTTGACTGTACAGATGGACATTAAGAATAGGTCAGCTAGTTGCATAAACCTTGTTATCCTTTGCGATTTATATGATGTTTTGGAATACTATCCCTTTTGAGAAAGGTATAATATATATGGTTGATAGCTGTAGTTTTTATTGTACCATTTGATGTACAAGCTATAACTTATATTGAATTTAATTTCACCTTCTTTTAGGATTTTAAAATGATGTCCATGTGGATATAGCCTCTTTAGTCTTTGCATCATGAGTTTCATTATTTGAATGTAAAATAAAAAAACGAACATAATATCACATGTTTATTTATTTATTATTTTTACAATTAACATGACATCACATGTCTATCCATTGACAGTGTAAATATGTATACATAGTTAATATATTATTCATCATTTGTTTGTATTAGTTTAAATTAATAGTCAACGATTGAGAATGAATGATAGATGATGTTGTGACATTGTAAAAATTCTTACACAGTTGATGCATATAATTTTTTGTCTTTTAAATTTTAACTTTAATTATAACTTCACATTATTAAACACTTATTTATTATCTTCTTAGTTATTTTCGGTAGCACATATGATGTCTCACAACATGTGTCAGTGATTATGATTAGTTGAAAATGTATTTAAATTAAATTTTAATAATTAATTATTTTTCTGACCAAGTATAAGCAATGACACATTGTTTTAAGACAATAGATGTTTACCCCTTCTTTTCACATCATGTTAATTTTATAAGCTAATTCTTTTTTCACTGTATCATGCAAAGCATATGCTGTTCAATTAAGTTTCCTTTGCACGGTAATTCATCCTTTTTATCTATACTTTGACCGCAGATTTTATAAACCAATTTTATCCAGTTCACTTAATCTAGTAACTAATTGTGCTTTTTTCCTTTAATTTATTTCATTTTACTATATATCCTTTGACCCTTTTATGATTATTTCCCTGCAGCCTCTAACTACTACTAGCTGGTAAAAATACTAGTTTGCTATTTGAAATTGGTATTTCATGAAAAAGTAAGTCTGCCTATGATTTTAGCAATTGTAAATCAATTTGATTAGTAGTGTTAGTGTGTTAGTTAAACTTAATGGAATGTCTCACGTGATATATTAAACACTAAGCATCTATGTTACAAATAATGTATCAGATGATGTAATTTAACTATTGATTAAAAAGGTCCAAGGTAAAATGGCAAGGTTGGCTACAAAAGAAAATTCAACACTGTTCAAGCTTTCATATGCCAAATTGATCGATCAATTGTACTTGTAAAAAACATATTGTTAGGGTTAAGGCTAAAGTTTCCCTCTTCTTTCTTAAAAGGGCTGCTCCAATTGGTGCACGAAGTTGCAATCAAGTAGGGACAGAGCTAGCATGTCCACACTGGGGCATGTGCCCCCTTTCAATATACATTTATTGTCCCGTTGTATGAATAAATTAACTTATAAAATGTAATCAAATATTAAAAACTAAACCATTTCCAAAGGCAAGTACAAAACGTTGATTTTTTTTATCTCATTTATTGTTATGGTACAATACTTTTATTATAAATATATGATTTTTTTTGCGAAGATTGAAGAATCTTTTAATTCACATTAATATTAAATATGAAGTTTTATATGTATCATTCCACAACCTAAATTTTCCGAACCTGTCACTACAATCAATGGCATTTTGTTTCCTACACGTTCGTTTGATTTCAATTTGTTAGAGGCAAGGATGATATTTCCCTGTTCATATTTTCATATTTTAATCATCTAAATTTTTTGGTTACTCGTTTATAAGTTTTGGTGGTTTTAGAAAACTAAATGATGAGGTAAATATTCATATAGCATGTATTAAATACTCGTCTTGTGGGTATGTCTAAAAATATTTATAATACCCACAAAAATACTTTATGACTGTGGGTGAATATTATTGTGGGTATGTCTAAAAATATTTATAATACCCACAAAAATACTTTATGACTGTGGGTGAATATTATTCACCTCGTAAGTAATCATGTATTTATAAATTTATTATTAATTAAATATTGTATATATTTATACTTTTTATTATTTTTATAATTATATTATATATTTTATTATTATTTTGTAATGATTTTTAGTGATTGAAATATAATAATAATTTAATATGTATATAAATTTTATTTTTTATGCAACTATTATTATATATATTGATTATTATAAAAATATATAAATTTATATATAAACTTAAAATATCATTATACACTCGTGTGTACTCGTTATGTGCATGTGTATCCACAAATAGTAGATATGAATAAGTACTACATGTGTTCGCCATGTTCTATTATGTTAGGGTGAGTATGAGCCAAGTTGAGTCGAGTAATGTTTGTCTTTTATCTGACCTTAAGTGTTGGTCATATTTTTTTTTTGAACCTCAATTTGACCCTAAACGTTAGTCAGATTTTTTTGAACCTAAACTCGACCATAGACTCAAAGTTAACCCGGTCTTAGACCGGACTAAATATAATGCAAATATAATGCATGTCTCATTTAGATAAAGTATTCTCAATATTACTTATTCTTATAGATATATAAAATTATGTATGTGCATATATTTTGTTAATAGTGTATATGTAATGTAAAATTAAAGAATTAATGATACTTTGAATCAAAAAGATATCGTTACTTATACAAATTGAAAAAACACACATACAAATATGATAAATGAGTGATCAATGAATAAGTCCGGCCATATTCGAACACACTATTGTTAGATCAAACTATGTGAGTGAATAGGGTCAAGTCCTACTCATCCCAAGTTGTCATCCTTAAAAGTGAGTTTGATTGGAATTTTGTAAAGTGAAAAGGTAATAATATATTTATTATTGATATAATATCGAGCGGTGGTAAATATTTTCTATGGTATGATTAAACATTTAAGTAGAGATCATCTCAATAGTATTTACCACCAAAAAGGAACTTATAAGGTAGTCAATTAGTTTATTTTATTAAACATGAGCTAATTATTGATATTTAGCAAAAGAGTTTACAATCGTAACTTGTGAGGTTATAAATTAGGGCTATATCGATCTATCAACTTTTGAAGATAGAACTAAGACGCTTTTGTTTAATGTTCAGTAATTCTTAGAAATCTGTCAAAGTTTTAATAAGGACTAATTAAAATTAATATTGTAAAATATTATATAAGAAAGACTACAATTTTTTAGAGGTACTCTTATAAACACATCAAATAATATATTTTAAGAAAAAAGTGACTGGAAATCTTGTGTTTTACCGTCTTTGATTCCTTTCTTGATGGTCCAACTTTGGTTGTTTGAATTTAAACTTTCGAGATGTATGTCTCATTGACTATCTTGGGCGTGTATTTTCACATTTCTTTAAATTAAAAATCGAAAAGAACAGGAAATTTTAACATTAATTATATTGTGCAAAAGTCATTGAATAAAATAGCCACCACTTTATCTTTTCATGTTATATATATATATATATTTAATGCACATCTATATTTTATTTTTGAATTATGCTCCTATTTATAACATATTGTTAGAATTACTGACAATTTATGGGTCACAAATATAATTATATAATTGTATTATGGGTCATTATGTAATTAGCTAAAATATAAAACGATCTTAAGTAATTAATTTGGTGGCTAAGGGCATATGTGTCATGAAATAATATAAGTGTAGATACCTTCGGGCAATTTCTGATTTGATGAAGGGACTGAATCAGAATTATTGCAACTAAAGTAGTAACCACTACGGGGTTACTTTTATGGGTTATG